>NC_066533.1:552379-553495 GCF_024679095.1 Eriocheir sinensis | reverse complement strand
GAAGTGCGGAACGTTTTCAAAAGTGCAGGAGAAAGTAACAGGCGAAATTTTGGGTCCAGACTTCCGCACCTGAGATTTTCAAAGATAAAAAAACGAAGACGACAAACAGTCCGCGGCATTACTTTCACGCGTTTTGGCGGGCTATGTGCTACCAGCTGATCACTGTGCCAATTTTCTTTTTCTTTTCAGAATCTTTTGACATTTAGTGATTCACTGCGATTGTTTAGTGTTTACAAATAAACATGGACAGATACGTGAAAAGAGGTGATAGCGACAGGAGCAGGAGTGTGTCAAGGGATAGTAGCGTCAATAGCGTGAGCTACAGAACCAGCACGCCTGCACCGTCAGCCTCCAGAACCCCTACGCCGCTGGCGACGTCAGACATTTCCTTGTCTGACGTGGAGCTGGACCCCTTCCAGTGTAATGCCAGAATTTAATTAAGAATGGGAAAATGTAAATTAGGGAGGAATAAGCCGTTACCGCATAGAACATTCCAAATTCGCGCTTGAGAGGCCCACCCCATTTGAAGGTAAATATATATTTCTCTCTCTCTCTCTCTCTCTCTCTCTCTCTCTCTCTCTCTCTCTCTCTCTCTCTCTCTCTCTCTCTCTCTCTCTCTCTCTCTCTCTCTCTCTCTCTCTCTCTCTCTCTCTCTCTCTCTCTCTCTCTCTCTCTCTCTCTCTCTCTCTCTCTCTCTCTCTCTCTCTCTCTCTATATATATATATATATATATATATATATATATATATATATATATATATATATATATATATATATATGAAGCTTGATGTATTATTGCCTTGTACTATTTTGTTTTATTTTTGAGGTGCCTGACTAGTTTTTCAGGCGCCTTTAATAGTTTTGCGTACAATAGGAGGTGCGGAGGTCCGGTAGCGGACCGAGCGAAAAAAAGGCCGGAAGTACAGGTGTGACTACCTGCGTCCGAAGTGCGGAGGAGCGTAGCGGACTACCCCAAATCCAGTAACGCGCCCAGCTGTATATATATATATATATATATATATATATATATATATATATATATATATATATATATATATATATATATATATATATATATATATATATATATATATATATATATATATATATATATAT
>NC_066533.1:507379-547379 GCF_024679095.1 Eriocheir sinensis | reverse complement strand
TTTCCTCGGAGGCGACGTTTCTCAAGAGAGAACATGTTAAGGGGGAGAGAGAGAGAGAGAGAGAGAGAGAGAGAGAGAGAGAGAGAGAGAGAGAGAGAGAGAGAGAGAGAGAGAGAGAGAGAGAGAGAGAGAGAGAGAGAGAGAGAGAGAAGTCATGCAGGATTTCGTAACTTTAGGAAGACTTTTTTTTTCTTTCCCTTTTCGATCTTGATCTTGATAAATAATGCGCAGAGCACCTGTACTGGCGCATAACACGCATATTTGGGTTGGGTGTTGGGGGCGGGGCAGCCGAGTGTGCAGGGGAGGAAAGTGAATTAAGTGTATTGTTAGTGTTGGTGTGTTGTGGTGACAAATGAGTGTGTATTTGTTTTTTGAATGAGTCTGTTGTACCGCAGTCTACAATCTGTTGAGGGAGCCTGTTCCAGTGTTCCAGTCACGTATGGTGCGTGGAAAGTATGAGTGCTAGCTTGTATGCATCAGTGTTAGTGAGATATGTTTGGTATTTTTGGTTGTGTGTATTACGAGTAAGTTGACTAGCTGATTTCGTTGTGTAAGTATGAATGTGGATCAATGTCAATGTGAGTGTTTGTGATCTTCTACATAAGTGTAAATCTGTGTGCTTGTCTGCGAATGTTAAGAGGTTCGTTGTTTGATCCGTGTTGTGATGCCAGACGTTCGAGTGTAATTGTTTGTAATGAACCTAGCCGCCTTGGAGTTGATTTAATCTATCCTACCAATGTTTTTGCATGTGTGCGTAACGATCCCACACCGTGGACCAGTACTCTAGTGTTGGTCTCACAAGTGTGTTATACGCTATGTGTTTCATGTCAGGTGTATAGTTATGTAGATTCCTCCTCTTAACCTCAGTGTTCGGTTGGCTATGTTACTGATATGGTCTGTGTGAGTGTTGAATTTAAGTTAGTGGAGAGGTGGACACCAAGATACTTGTGTGTGTGAACAGATTCAAGGTCTGTATTTTGAAGAGTGAAATTAAGTGTGCTGGATGGGGTTGTGGGCTCTGGTGAATCTTAACAGTTTGCACTTGTCAGGGCGGAAATGTATCTGCCAGGTGCGCGCCTAGACCGTGCGCTCCCACCGCTGGAAGGTGTCCAGGTCTCTCTCTCTCTCTCTCTCTCTCTCTCTCTCTCTCTCTCTCTCTCTCTCTCTCTCCTTTACCTGCAAAACTAACACCCTACACACGTGTATCACTCACCCTCTTCATCCCTGCAGGTGTCGCGTGCCCTCGTGTGACTCCAATGGAACGCAGTACAATGAGAGCTTCGTGGAATGGGCCATCCCTGAGGACGATAAATGTCACCTCTATAAGCCCGTGGACCTCAACAGTACGGAGTGTGATCCGGATGCATTTTGGCAGAACGAAACCACCACCTGCTCTGAGTGGGTCTACGATACCTCCCTCTTCTCTTCCACCACCGTGACTGAGGCAAGAGAATATAGTCGTGTGGTGAAGTGTCGTGGGGTAGGATGAGATGGGATGGGATCGGGTGAAATTTGTGGAGGCGATGGCCGAGTGGTCTTCTTTTTTTTTCTTTTTTTTTTACGTCGCGGCCTATTGCGCCGGTAGGCTTCTTCCCGGTAAGTCCTGATGGTCGGCCCAAGGCTTCTTCCCGGTGGGTCCTGATGGTCGGCCCAAGGCTTCTTCCCGGTGGGGCCTGATGGTCGGTCCAGCCCGTTCTGGCGCAGGCGAGTGTTTATAGTGGCGCCATCTTGTGTTGGCTCATGCTGCCCCCCGGAACTCATCTTTGAGCCTCTCTTTGGAGAAGTTATCTAAAGCCCGGGTTGATGGGTGGTCTTCAGGCCAGCATGTGGGTAGTCTTAGGCCACTCGGCGGTGACTGAAAAACCTCAGCTGTGCGGCGGTCAGGATTCAAACCCCCGTCCCTCCTGGAGCTCCTGAACGCGAGGCCGTCACGCTAACCATTCAGCCACATGCGGGCATGTTGAGCCCTTGACCTAGGTTCGTCCCACCGAAACAAGCTGATTTTTCAAACCATCTCCAAGTGGCGGAAGATTACCCACATGCTGCCCAGATCTTCAGTTAACTCTAACTTAGCGACTTCGTTCAAGTACAGCACCGGGGACCAGCATGAGCCAAGCAAGAGCCATATCAACGGCAGCTACAATAAATATAATTTTCCTGCGCCATTATAGTCTATCGATTTTAACTTGAGCCCTTGGGCGCGACTCAGGGATTCCTCACGAGACCGCGCTGGTGCCACATCACTCCATTACTCTCCTCAGAGAGGGTCGCTACCTCTCTCTCTCTCTCTCTCTCTCTCTCTCTCTCTCTCTCTCTCTCTCTCTCTTGCATGGCTGTGCAGGGCGCGAGAGTGAGATCTACTTGAGTTGTCCATTATGTCGGAACGCTGATTGGTGCGGCCTGGCGCCTGTTGCCAAGGTCCGTCAGGCGGCAGGGTCGCATGAGCCACGTTACCAAGTAATATGAAAGGTTTACTGAGTCGTTGTCTTTCCCTCTAATCCCAAGCCATTCATAACACCATGCAGTCGTATTATGAATATATATATATATATATATATATATATATATATATATATATATATATATATATATATATATATATATATATATATTCCATAAATAGATAACGTACAGATTAACAGTGAGACAGATCGCCATGCGCAGGTCATCGCTAGATCTGTAAACAATTTGGGTTTCCCCGGGCCAAGCCACAGGGTTCAAGTTAGGGTTGATGGACTATAACGGGCCTGCGGGCTCTGTGGGTGGGTAGTCCCTTGATAGAGAGAGTCCCGACATATGTGGCCCTGTATATAAGGCTGCTGGGGGCCATTATTGGCCCTTCGAGCACCTCGCCGACTTCAAAGTACGGTGTCTCGCGGGTCATTTTTTTCTTATTTTTGAGGTGGTGCCTAGCCTTCGGCTGTAGCAACATGCCACAGAGGGGATACAAGGTGTTTAATTTAACTGCAAGGCAGCTGAGAAGACAGAAGTGTCCTAACAGTCAGTAGTCTTGGGAGAAAACCATCGCTCATGACATCAAGACACACACACGGCCATTGTGTGTCTTGCTGTCATAACCGCCCTCCCTCTGTACTGTCTATGTAAATCATTGTGAGAAAGACGCAGCTACAAGGACTGAAACAATTGTTCACCTCAGGTCCAGACATCGAAGCTGATGAGGGAAGCTGTGGCCCATATGGCCAAAATTATTGGATGTGATCTCTCCCACAGGGCTCTACCTGTTATTACAGACTCACAATGGATATTTCACAGTCTCATCAAGGCCACAGTCTAATAGATTGTACGTGTTACAAGAGTTTAGATGAACAGAAGCTAGCTTTTGCTGAGCCATGCCCGTCTTGGTAAAATTCTAGAATCACACCCAACTCAATCTAAAAGTTAACACAATATTTGATTAGATTGTATTTGCTAGTCATCACTCTGGTAACCGTTTCCATTAAAATTACTCGTTTCTGAGATTTTAAAATGCGAGGAAATACTACTATTTCAGCGGTGATGGGTTAGATTACTATTATTTGCTCATGTGAAGGGTCTTCAGCTACAAACTCCTCTAGGTTGGGTTATAAGTCCATCTATATTTAATAGCCTAATGTATAAGGTTGTACAGTCTTCATTTTCATGGGTACCAATGTCATTATAATATGTTGAAGATATTTTCCTACAGTATTCTCTAAACCTAGCTATTTTGACCCTCAAGCAAAATGAAACACGTTTACATGGCCTTCGTATTTTACTGTATTATTTTTTTTAATCAACAATAAGTATTTAAATTAAATTAAATGTTATTGAACTATAATCATTGATGACTTATCTTCACAATACCTTGGAATCGCACAGAACATTTATTGCAGCAACTACATCCTAGTGTGTGTGTGTGTGTGTGTGTGTGTGTGTGTGTGTGTGTGTAAATAAAGAGAGCGGCACGGCGAAAAATAGAATCAGGGCCCCCTCCACTCCTAGATTATTAGTTTACACTAATTTTCTTTCCATATGCTAAAGTTACTGCAAACAGGTAACGGAAAGGAAGCAAAGTGCCTTTGCATTGATGGAGCTTGGGTAGTCTGACCACAACACTCGAGGTGCGCTCTGACTGGCCGAGCAGCGGGGCGCGCTAGAATGGTCCGCTCTCATGGGCCGCGACACCTTCCCGGGTTAGAACACTTTCGCTCCCGATCTAAAGTTAGTCTGCACCACGTGTTGGACCAACACAAGCCACTTTAGACCTTTGTACACCCCGCAGGATGTTTGCTTTTGCCTTTTCCAACATCACTACAAGATAGTTGAACCTCAGGACAACAGGTTCCCGCCTGTAAAGCCTGCTTCAAACTTACACGACTTTTGGCTACGATGTCCCCGAAGTCGCCGACTTTTGAGTTCGGCGAGATTGGGGCGACTTTTAACCTTTTTTTTTTTTTTTTTTTTTTTGCCAGTTCGAGATTGGCACGCAGGCTTTGCGTACGTCGTACGAAGCTTGTACGAAGGCCAACCGAAGCCGTCCATCAGCATCCGATGGCACCACGAGATGTCACGCAAGCACCACGGTATTTTCCCCGAACTAACCGACATCGTCACGTACCTACTACGTACACACCGAACCCAAGCCAAACGCAAGACGAGGGCGCCACGAAGTTCGTGCCGGGTTTGTAGGTCGATTTTTTCCTGTCGAGCCGAACACCTCACGTGGTTTCAACGTATACCGCCCAACATTCAATCGCACCCGCCAAGACAGCCAGCCTATGATCGTAGTGGCATATCAGCTCCGGAGGCCCCCCACGTACCTGGCCGCCCCGTATATAAAGGAGTGACGTGCGTCTCCTGGGAGGCGCCCTGGGACAGGTCCTCTGGCAAACCGTCCAGGCTCTGGAGAAGGACATCCTCCTGGCCCTGGGTAGGAAACATGGAAACATGGACTAGCAGGCAGCAGAAAGCCTGTTGGCTCTTTACTAGGCTGCCTGCGTTCAGTGATTTAATCAATCCGTTTCCCATAGGAGTGGCTTACAGGGAAGGATTAAAGCACTTGTGTATCTACTCTTGGGAACGTTCAGTTCACTCCCGATGCAGCAAAGTGGCTATCAATGCGTTTCTTGAAGGAGTTGATGGTCTCTGCGCTAACCACTTCTGCAGGAAGGCTGTTCCAGTGGCGAACAACTCTATTCGAGAAATAACTCCTGCCGATGTCGGTATTGCATCGCTTTGCTTGAATTGTTTTTCCGTTGTTTCTTGTTCTCAGGTTGGTTTGTAGCGTGAAGAGTTTGGAGTGATCAACGTTGCTGAGCTTGTTCAGGTACTTAAAGACTTGTATCATGTCTCCCCGCAGGCGTCTCTTTTCCAACGTGAAGAGGTTGAGTCGCTCGAGTCGCTCTTCATAGGGCTTCGTCCTCAGTGATGGTATCATCTTCGTGGCGCGGCGCTGTACTCTCTCAAGTAATTCAATGTCTTTCCTGTAATTAGGAGACCAGAATTGCACGGCGTATTCCAGGTGGGTCCTTACCAGCGAATTATACAAGGATAACATAACTCCCGGCGTCTTGTATTCGAAGTTCCTCGCTATGAACCCAAGCACTGTATTGGCTTTCTTACAGGCGGACTTGCAGTGTTTTGTTTGTTTCAAGTCACTGCTGATGGTGACCCCGAGGTATGATGTCTGGCGAATCCTCCAACTCGATGACGATGTCGTTCTTCGCGTTCTTGGGCTTGATCATGGTGAAGGGAAGGGGAGGGGAGGGCAGCAGGGCAGGGCAGAAGGGCAAGGCAGGGCAGAAGGGCGAAGCAATGGCACCACGTGGGGCGTGGAGAGGATTATATACTATAAGGATAGTTCACTAAGCATTTGTTTTACCCACAATGCACCGTGTATACAATCTGGTTCCATATAAAATGTATTACAAAACCATTACTTATTAATCTTGCCACTCATTCATAGTCAGATTCTGCGCATTTTTTTTTTCTTTTTTTTCAGAGACACGCCAGTCCTCGTCGACAGACTGATTCGGTCGGCTAGATTTCGATCGTCGATAGAGTCGGTCTGTCGACATCCTGCTACGGGCCGCCAATAGGCTTAGCCCGTGCTCCCTCGCGCAGGGAGGGAGCATTTTTGCACAAGGACATTTTAGGACAAGGGCCCGTTTCACCTAGTGATACTAGGGGATAAATCTTTGAGGAGGAGGAGGAGGTGCGCTTTTTTATTGCTAAGGATATGTAATTAAATTAGGCAGCTGTTGAGTTGGGAAATAGTAAACAGTAATAGAAATATTTGAGAAATATGTTAAAAAAAAGGTACTAAGAAATATTACTGTCTACCATACATCGATGCTTACGTTTTCTCAAGTTTCATTAACATTAATTTTCTACAACTTTATAGGGGTAACTAATCCTAATGTCGGCTCGCTATCGGTCCACCGTCCATGACCGTAGAGCTTGAGTAGGAGGTCGTGGAAGCTAGGTACAACTCCCGTGCATTGTCGTGGTATTGTCGTACTATATATGTAACGGTTTTTCTCGGGTCATTGTTGTCTCATTGTCGTGCTAATGCACTGCATACCTGTACGAACGTAAACGGAAGGCGTTGCGAAGCGACCGATATGTTCCTCCCCGACTCTTCGGCCGGCCACGACATGTCCCGAGAAATTAAGAGCTCCCTGAAATTTTCGGGGCCGCCGGAGAGAGTGCTCCGAGACACCCCGATGCCCGCGACATGCCCCTAAGGTGTTCCGATTTTTTTCCCGATGCCCAGCCGAACACCATCGTAACGGCTTCGGGATCAAAAGTCGGCTAAAGGCTGATTCACACTTATCCGACTTTTGATCCCGAAGCCGTAACGGCTTCGGGATCAAAAGTCGGATAAGTGATAAGTGATAAGATGGTGTTCGGCTGGACATCGGGAAAAAAATCGGAACACCTTAAGCCCCAGTCGTACATTCATCATGCATCATGCAGTGGCGGATCCGGGGCGGGGGGTGGGGGACGGCCGCCCCCCCCCCCCCTTAGGACCTAAATTGCGCCCTTTCACGCTATAGAATTGTGATATAATAAAAACTTATGCATATGCATTACTTTACAATTTTGCTTTCTTCCTTTAGTATGTAGATTTAACAGATCTAACCTTTGATTGCAATGCTAGCAAATATTATGTGACTATTAAACAAGAAATAGGCATATTGTTACGAATGTGCTGTATGTGAATGATTGTATGTGTAATGTGATCAAATTGTAGCATGATGCAATGTTAGCTCAGCATGGTGCAACTCTACTTGTTGGGACAAGAGAGACAGAGGGGAGCCCGGGGTCGCCGGCCGCCGGGCAGGAAGTGCTGAGTCGGCTGTTGCGAGCAAGGGTGGCTGAGGGGCAGTTGAGGGTGGCGTGTCTGGGCTTAGAGAGTGTTCAGCGGTGTGCTCCGCTCGTGAGCTGTGTGCATCCGGTGTGCGTGTCTGCCGTGCCCCTGTACTGTGCCTGATTAACTGTTCTGTGCCCTTGAAAGTTGCTGTACTGTGTGAGGAACCTGTCATTTAACTAGAACTTAGTGTTGAACGTGTAGCCTTTGTGCCCTGCCTCGTTCCCTCCTCCCCTCGGTGTTCGGTGTGGGCCGCTGTGAGTGACTGGTGCCCGTGTGGTTGTTCTGGGGATCACGCCGCCTGCCTGCCCGTGTATGGTGTGTGGTAGGGGGTGGCGTAACAATATATATATGGTATGGTATGGCGCCCATCTTGTATATCAGCACCCCCCTTCACCTGGAGCTGGATCCGCCACTGCTTGCATGGTATCTCGTGGTGCCATCGGATGCTGATGGACGACTTCGGTTGGCCTTCGTACAAGCTTCGTACGACGTACGCAAAGCCTGCGTGCCAATCTCGTACTGGCAAAATAACGGCCAAAAAGATCGCCCCAATCTCGCCGAACTCAAAAGTCGGCGACTTCGGGGAATTCTTTGCCAAAGCTGCCTTAACTCCAAGCCGCCATTTTTTAGGGTTAGACCAATTGTTGAGATATCCCATTTTCTATGAACTTCCGAGAGCATGGGCCACCACTCTACGTGTTACCCACTTGGGGTGACACAACAGAATCACAAGAGAGGATGCCGCCGCCTTGTCAACAGTGAAATGCCAGAATTTTTCTCTTTACTGTACTCCAACACGACCTCTGCGTGTAACGAAATACACGAGAAATGAATCCAGACAAGGAAAAGTTTTGCCGGCGCCGGGGATCAAACCCGCGACCAGCGAGACGGAATAGCTACTCCTTAACCAGTCGCCCAAAGAGGTAACTCCCCATACCCAGAGTGAGTTATGGGAGGCTCGCCCATCAGGCAAGTCGCTGCATTACGTACACTGTCCCCCTTAAATCCCCCTCACAACCTCCGCATATCATGCCACCCGAGAGTGGCCCTCTGCCGGTCCCCTAGAAATTAAATGAATGAATGTAAGAGGTGGGATGGGATTGGGTGGGGTAGAATAGGATGGGATGGGGTAGATAGGCTGGGATGGATGATACTGGGATGGGATGGGATGGGATGGGATGAAGTGAATTAACATCCTGTTTCTCTCCCCAGTTTGACCTGACGTGTGAGCGGGCACGGTTGGTACCGCTAGCCGGGTCCATGTACATGCTGGGTATGCTGCTGGGCGCCATCACAATCGGTGACTTGGCGGACAGGTTCGGCAGGAAGATCGGCATCCTGGTGTCGGTGCTGCTGCTTGGGGGCGGCGGCGTGCTCAGTGCTGTGTCTCCCAACTACATAATGTTCCTCATCATGCGACTCCTTACAGGAGCTGGAGGAGTGGGACTCTTCCAGGTCACCTTTGTTTTAGGTAAAACTTTAAAAAAAAAAATTTGATTGAAGGTGTGGATAAGCTTATTAATTATAGTTTCTTTTTTTTTTTAAAGAAAGAAGATTAATCTTGTTTCATTATTCAATCAATCAGTCAATCCAGGCATATGCCAAGGAGCGCGTTGCTTTGCCCACCCTACAATGCCATACCCAGGAATTCCTCCAGGCATGACTCCAGACACGCTCACTTCCCGTCCCAAGTAAATTCATGGCAGGATCTGTTTATTGACTTGCTCAAGCCCCGTGCTCTATGGCAGTAGTTCTCAAAGTTTTTCAGCCCCGATACCCCAAAGGTCAACTCCAAGTCAACCTGATGCCCCCTCTCCAATATTAGCCTAATACTCCCCTAACCTAACCTAACCTAACCTAACCTTTTAGCTATTAATTTCCTGTAAAAAAGAGAAAACAGGACGGCTATGAACAAACAGCTGAATTCTATGGGCTCTTTATTTTTTTTTTCAGTAAATAAATTAATAAAGTATAATTTGGAGGTTAAGGTTCAGTATAACTCTGGCGCCTTAATTTTGGTCTATTTTCTTCGAAACCTTCACAAAACCCTTTGCATACATATAATACATTAGTAGAAAGTGGCGGACAAATACCGCCACCTGTTTTAGGGTGTTTAGCGATGGTAGTGAAAAGGCATATACCTACATGTTTTGGTGGCGGCGGCGGCGGCCATTGGGAGGTGAACAGTGTTGCCAACGATCCAACGCTTGGTTAGCGATTAGCCCACGCATGTGAGACCAGGTCCACCCACTGATCTTTAATATAACTGGATTGGTTGACTCCGTGCAAATCGTGAAGCCCGCAGCCGCCATCTTAAGATTCCCTAGGGTCGAGGCATATATATGTAAAAAAAATCGGCATCAACGCTCGCTGAGTGGCAGCAGCACGTGGTAAAACACTTCATTACGAAGTTATTAATTTATTGAATTTTTCTATCCAAGCTACTAGCTTTTTATTGGTTTATGAAAAAAACCCACTCTTTACCTATAGTCTCAATATTTCGCATAAAACAATTCTTTTCCGCGTTATTTGACTGTTACATCCTCAATATAGCATGTATGATATGTGTTTCCTTGCAAACTACTTTTTCAGTGGATTGTGAAATAACAAATGTTAGTCATCATGAAATAAAACAGAAAAATGTAGGTTCTTTTTTTTTTTTTTTTTTTTGTTTTGTTACCCATTTAAAGAATTATACATGTTCTAAATTTAAGATTTAAACAGAAAACTAATGAATTAGATGAGTAACTAATTAAAACGTTCAACTAATTAACTTATTCTACACGTAGTGACGTACATTGTTTTTGCTTTTCTTGTAAACTGTAATATTTATGTTGACTGCATTATATTCGTCATTTACACAAAAACTTCAACGTGGCCAACACTATGATTCTTTCATTCAACACAGTCTCAACTGCAGTTCTCATAAGGGTGTTGTAGTTTTTACTCTGTCTGGTAACTGACAGCCAGGGTGGTTGTATGAATGTATTAGGCTTAGCATTAAAAAGACCATAGTAATTTCATAATTTGTTCCTCATACTTATTTGGAAAAAGGGTGATGTTAGCTATGTATAGAACTTCAATAATAGGCTACCAATCACCTACCTACTGATGCTTGAACCCAATCAGTCGTGTTGGCCACTTTGAAGTTTTTGTGTAAATGACGAATATAATGCAGTCAACATAAATATTACAGTTTACAAGATAAGCAAAAACAATGTACGTCAGTACGTGTAGAATAGGTTAATTAGTTGAACGTTTTAATTAGTTATTCATCTAATTGATTCGTTTTCTTTTTAAATCTTAGATTTAGAATATGGATACTTTTAATGGGTAACCAAAAGAAATATATGAAAAGAACTAACATTTTTCTGTTCTATGTTATTTCACAATCCACTGTAAAAGTAGTTTGCAAGGAAACACATATCATACATGCTATATAGAGGATGTAACAGTCAAATAACGCGGAAAAGAATTGTTTTGTGCGAAATATTGAGACTAGGTAATCGTTTTTTTTCCATAAACCAATAAAAAGCTAGTAGCTTGGGGATAGAAAAATTCAATAAATTAATAACTTCGTAATGAAGTGTTTTACCACGTGCTACTGCCACTCAGCGAGCGTTGATGCCAATTTTTTTTTACATATATGCCTCTGCCCGAGGGAATCTTAAGATGGCGGCTGCGGGCCGTACCATTAGGCAGCCTCTAAACCTTCCTCCTACTCTTCCCTTAAACGATGTCCCCTTTCTGCCGGATACTATAAGGTGATCTCGGTCCCTTCCTCCGCTAGAGCTTCTTCCGAGTTGGGTTGGTAGCCTCTGTAAACATCTCTACACGGAAATATTGATAATTGAAGCATTTTACATATATTAGTGTAATCATACATATTTTTCAATGTATAATCACGAAGAAAATGGTTGATTGAAAGGCAAATATAGGTATAATCGGGAACATAGCGTGAGTAATAGGGTTGGCATCCCTGCGCGGCCCGTGTTTCCTACGAGAGGGGAGGCCTAGGGGATGGGGAGTGACGTCAGCACCCCTTGGTTTCCACCTCTCTCCACGCACACAGCCAGTGAGTCCACATGTGCCCGGCGCTATCTCTGCCCCTCGCTACCATCCCGTCAAGCAAGGAGCCGTTAGAAAAGTGCTCGAGCCCCATCGGAGCTATAGGAAAAGACTACCTAGCTCCTTGTGTTGACCAAGGAGGCGTGTTGACACGGCAACTTGGCAAGGGTTAAAAATCATGATACAACCCTAAAGTCTTAAACAAAATTTTAAATCATTTATTCAAAAAAAACTTTTGCAGATTCATATTAGATCAAATACGTTTTATTATAATTCCTGGATCATTTATTACTATATTAATGAGAGAAATGCAGAATTGACGCATAAAATATGCGAAGGGGCTCACGAAGATGTACCTATCTCGACCCCTTGCCGGATTCCAACAATTTCGCCCGTCAACACCTTTCCTTCGCTTACGGAGAGGGCCCCTCGAAGATTATGGTATGAAAAATTGGCCGAAGAGCTTCTATAGTCGAGGAGGCTGCCTTATGGTACGGCCGTCAGGATTCTAACCAGGCTAGGTCAGAGAAAGCCAATCCAGTTATAATAGGGATCAGTGGGTCCACCACGCATGTTTTTTTTTTTTTTTTTTTTTTTTAGAACACGCACGTTTACCCAAAGGGTTTTGTGAAGGTTTGGGCCGGATATAGTATTAGGTAAAGGTGCGTGTTCTAAAAAAAAATAATAATAACCACGCGTGGTGGACCTGGTCTCACATGCGTGGGATAATCGCTAACTAAGCATACCATCGCTAACCTAGCCTACCGTCGCTAACCGGATCGTTGACAACACTGCTCACCTCCCAATGTCCGCCGCCGTCACCAAAACAAATCAAATGTATGTATATACCTTTTCTCTACCATCGCTAACCACCCTAAAACAGGTGGCGGTATTTGTCCGCCACTTTTTACTAATGTATTATATGTATGCAAAGGGTTTTGTGAAGGTTTGGAAGAAAATAGACCAAAATTAAGGCGCCGGAGCTATAGGGGGAAGTGGGGTAAGATGAACCCTGTCTCTGTCAGTGTTCATTTGAGCAGCTGTCAGTTACCTTTAACCATAAACAAAAATTGATATTCTCCTGATAAGGCTTTCACCTTTCTAAAGCCTTTAAAAAAGTATTGAATGGTTCAACTTACCCCCACTTAGGGGGGTAAGTTGAACCCTACCGTGGGGTAAGTTGAACCACACCGTGAATTAAATGAACAAGAGGATATCTACATCAAAACGATGGATATTACAAATCTTTATCAATCAATAATACATGCACATCCTTTTATAAGTAAATATGAATTAAATAAATAAAATCCTTTTGAAAATTTAACAAAATGCACTTATGTCTATCAACAGGCCTACGAGAGATTGAATCTTCCCAAGTCATATGGGAACACAAACTGGTTCGACTTTTGCAGACTACCAGACAAGCTTTTCGGAGCTGGTAGTGTCACCGAAATATCTTTTTTATCGAATGATGCTTCATCATTGTGGTCGATTATGAAGGCCTGTTTGCTTTCAATGGGCCTATGTCCCGGGATTCTCTTCATGAAAACTCCCTTGATTTCATCACCGTCGATTACGTTGACTCTTGCGACATATCTTTGTGTGGTTCCCTTCATGCCATGAATGTTCACTACCACAAAACCGCCTTCCATCAACTCGTCATCCGATATATCATCATCAGAATCTTTTGTAAGTGAACCCATTATCTCGCATACATCGTTCTCACTATCATCATCCGAAGTGGCATTATAGATGCTGTCTGTCTTGACTTCTGTCTCTTACCAAACAAATTCTTCATAATTTCTTTATTCGCCTTGGTAGGCCTATCTTTCTTCTCTCTCTGCTGCTACTTCATCCTGGACTGGCGTCTCATTCAGTATTTTTGTGGCCCTTTTCTTTTCTTTCTTTCTTCTTTTTTCCATCGTCGAATGCAGCGGAGGCCCTTTTCATCACATCGAGGGGTACAGGGGCCCGGCCCGTTTTTCTGATGTACTTTCGCGGCATCCGATATCAAATAGATTACAATGAGGATTAAAAAGTAATTATTCACACATGTTGGGGTAAGATGAACAGATGGTTCATCTTACCCCAAACTTAAAGGTTCATCTTACCCCTCCGTGGCCATTTTGAATGAATCGTTTGTAAGTATGTTAATGTAAACCGTTACCATCGAAAACATGGACACAAGAATTATCAAATACTAAACTAATCACCAGCAATTTGCAACAAAAGTAAGACTAATACATACCAGCGTAATTGACAATATTCTCAGCTTCCAATATTTTACTTTTCGATGGAAGAAACAGTTTTTTTTACTGTAAAAACTGACAGACTCTCCACAGGAACGTCTCGCTACTACCAGAGACACGTAGTGACTACTGGCTTTGGTTGTGCAGCATTAGAGCTTGATGCAATCTGTGATCACATGATCGCAAGGGGTGGTTCATCTTACCCCACTTTCCCCTACTGAACCCCAAGAACCGGTTTCGATACCCCCTGGGGGTATTGAGGCACTACTTTAAGAACACCTGCTCTATGGGCATCCCCTTAGCCTCCTCCACTTGGGGTTATATGATTTAACTTATATCTTACAGAAACTCTTGGCATTGCATGAGGAGGCAAAGTCTTTAGGACTTCAGGTCTTCTGGTTCAAGATGAATATACAGGAGTCTAGAGTGGCACTACAGTCTCTCCATGCTTGTGGCAGGGACATTGCATGGTATCTTGGAAAATTTCACATACCTTGGTTGTGTAGTGTAGAACAGCAGCAGGTCTTGTCAAGAAGTTTTGTGGCAAACTGGCTTGGCCTACAGTTATGGACTCACTCAGCACAAGTATATGGTGTTGTTGATACCTGTGCAGAAGTACAAAGATCTGGATCTTCAAGTCATTTGTACTTCCTCTCTTACTCTTTGGCTGTGAGACGACACTGAGTATTGACTTGAAGAGGCAGATTGATGCCTTTGGTAAAAAGCGCCTCTGCAGAATCATGGGATATCGCTGGAAAGACTCTGTTAATCTGGCGATTACTCTGTGAGACTGATTCAAGGCCTATTACCTGCGTATTTTATGACCACAAACTCTGGCTACATGGGCACGTGGCACACTACCCAGAGGCTGATCCTGCTAATCAGATTGTTTCTGTAAAAGACATTCCAGATGGTAGGAGGCCAAGGGGACACCCACAGAGTTCATGATTTGAGCAAGATGATAGATCCTGTCTGGAAGTACCCAGGATGGTAAGACTTGCCTGGGGTAACCCCTGGGCTTGGTGGTGTAGGGTGGGCAAGGCAACATGGGGCCGTGCATATGCCCCCATTGGTTGACTGATTGAAGTTTATTTGCGCCATAGTTCTCTTGTAATTTTTTCTTTTTCTTGTGTAAATTTCAGTTTGTGCTTCTTCCTTTAGCTGTTGTTTTCATGTGGCATAACGGTAATCATTTTCTTCCATTGTACCAGTACGTACCAGATTTTCAGTGTATCTTTCATTTGTTGATCTCATCAGAGCCACAATTTTCTTGTTACTATTTTCTCTTGTCTTACATGTACGGTGTCTATTCTTTCAGCTGTTGAGTTCATTGGAGCCAAGTGGCGAACGTTTGTGGGCATCATCATCGAGGTTCCCTTTGCCCTCGGAGAGGCCATGACCGGCATCTTAGCCATCTTCATCAGGGACTGGCGATGGCTGCAGGTGGCCGTCACTGCTCCCGCCTTCCTTCTCCTCTCTTACATGTGGTACAGAAGCACACTTACCTGTCCAAACTATAAACCATCCACCACCCACACCTTGCCCTACCACACAGATTATATGTACCCATCTACACCACCATATCTTGCCCATCCACTCGCCCATGTCATCCCACTACCCTCTCATCCATAGCATCTCACTTCCACATTCACCATCCATCTGCACCACCTTACCCATCTGACCACTCACACCTGACCACCCCCACACCAGGGACAAATATAAAAAGCAAGAAATGAATAGTATGTGAAAATAAGGAGAGAGGAGGAAGCTAAATTTGAAAGAAGAATAGTTTTTAAATGTAAAGAAAAACTAAAAATGTTTTATAAATTCGTAAACAGGAAGTTATAAAGAAATTAATATTATTGGTACCAGAACTGAGCCTTGAGGAACTCCACTCTCTACTCTCCTCCAATTTGATTTCTCTTCCCTAATCACCATCCTCATTTTTCTTCCTGTTAAGTAATCCTTCATCCACTCGATAACCTTTCCGCCTATTCCACGAAAAGGACAAAGACATTTCAGAAATATTAAATAAAAAAATTAAAAAGTGTTTACGAAAGAAACCAACTTTGACTGGGGTCTCGAAAATTGCAATGAAGGGAAATTAGATAATATAAAGGTTGAGAAAGGAGAACTGATACAGCTGATGAAAACTTTTGATGGAAGAAAAGCTATGGGACCGAATGAAGTCTCAGGACAAGTGCTAAAAGAGTGTAGAAATGAATTATTGGGGCCACTTTATGACATAATAACATGCTCTATAAATACAGGAAAAGTGCCCTTAGAATGGAAAATAGCAAACATTGTACCAATTTATAAAAGTGGAGATAAAACTGAACCACTAAATTATAGACTAGTCTCTCTGACAAGTGTAATGTGCAAGATTTGTGAAAGTATAATAAAAACAATGGGTCGAACATTCAGACAGTTTGTATTTAGAAAAGGGAAATCATGTGTCATTAACTTACTATGTTTCTACTCAAGAGCAATAGATGTGGTGCAAGAGAGAGAAAGATGGGCTGATTGTGTGTACCTCGATTTGAAAGAAGCTTTTGACAAGGTTCCGCACAAAAGGTTAATTAATCTGGAAACTACAGCATTGGGGAGGAATAGGCGGAAAGGTTATCAAGTGGATGAAGGATTACTTAACAGGAAGAAAAATGAGGATGGTGATTAGGGAAGAGAAATCAAATTGGAGGAGAGTAGAGAGTGGAGTTCCTCAAGGCTCAGTTCTGGTACCAATAATATTCATAGTACATATATATATGAATGATATGCCGAAGGGTATAAAAAGTTATATGAGCCTTTTTGCAGACGATGCTAAGTTAATGAGGATGGAGGAAGACTGTGAAGAACTGCAAAAAGACCTGGATAGAGTGTATAGATGGAGCCAGTTATGGGAGATGGAATTTATTGCAAACAAATGTCATGTTATGGAAATAGGGGAAAGTAAAAAAAATTACCAAGGATAACATACAGGATGGGAGAAGAAAACTTAAAGGTGGTACATGAAGAAAAAGATTTGGGAGTAATGATGCAAGACACACTAACCCCAGAAAAGCACATAAACAAGCTGTTTGAAGAAACCTACAGGATGATGCAAAACATAAGGGTATCATTCCAGAAATGATGAAGAAAATAATAACATTGATAAGACCAAAACCTGAATATGCTGCAGTTGTATGGTCGCCTCACAAAAAGAAGGATATCAGAAAGTTGGAAAGGATACAGAGATTTGCAACTAAAATAGTCCCAGAACTCGAATATGACGTACTGTATGAAGATAGATTGAAGGAGATGAAATTGACAACACTGGAACAAAGAAGGGAGAGAGGAAATCTGATCACGTTGTATAAGTTGGTAAATAAGTATGATGAGGTGGATAGAGATGATCTCTTCTCAACTGCGAGAATGCAGGGGCAGAGAGGACATGAAAAGAAACTTAATAAAGGAACCTGTTTGAGTGACTTGAAAAAGTATACTTTTCCACATCGAAGTGTTAACCCGGTAGCAGCGGGGATCATGTTTCTTAATGGTCCCTCTAAGCGAGAAAAATGAGAAAAAAATCACCCCCCACACAAATGATTTCATAATATATATCAAAGTATTTGTGATCAGTTTATGTATCATCTATTTGGTGGGGGTTAAATCATGGCACAAATTTGGCCCGTCGCTGCTACACGGTAAAGCCACAAATTTGGCCCGTCGCTGCTACCGGGTCAACACATGGAACAGCTTGTGGGAAGAGGTGGTGGAGGTGAACAGTGACCAACAAATGAAGGAAAGGCTGGATGAATGTAGATATGGAGACGGGACTATTAAAGCTTAGCTCGGGCCCGATAGACTAAAAATAGGTAAATACAAATAGGTAAATACACTAACACCCATCTTCCCACCCCACCTCAGGTGAAAAAATTTTGGGAGGATTTAGGGCAGCATTTGAAAACCGTTTTGGTTGGAAATGAAAGAAACATGAAAATGAAAGAAAAGCATTTGTGTTAAGTGATATGATTGTGATAGTTGGAAGCATGGTGTGGGGGTGCAAGTGGAAAGTGGGTTCATGATGGAAGTGAATGAGTTTGGACAGTACCTTGTAGACATTTGTGTAGGGAGGAATATGCTCCTGTGATCCAACTTCTTTCAGCATGTTAAGGTGTACTTAGGCAAGAGAGGAGAGGAGCTTCATAGATTATATATAGCTGTGAATGATAAGTTGAAACAGGATGTATTAGACACAAAGGTTGTGGGAAGAATGTTTAGTGGTTCTGACTGCTTTGTGGCAGTAGTAAAAGTAAGGTAAGGTTAAGTAAAGTTGGGAGCACATGCTATGGGCTGCATGTAGCCATGGTGTTCATCTCCTCATTGGCTGGCATTTCAGAACCACAATAACAGTGAAGAATAAAAACATAGGGGGATCAAGAGTTTGCAAGAATAATTATGTTTTTGAATGATAATGCTGGAGAGTATGTTGACTGGTATCTTAGGGCCACAAAAAGAGTGTAAAATGTTGTAAATCTAAAGAATATTTGTGTTTTACAGGATAATGCCAGAGAGCGTACGTTGGCTAGTGTCTCAAGGCCGCAGAAATGATGCCATCAAGATCATCAACAAGGCAGCCAAGGTCAATGGTGTGGAAGTCCCCAAACACCTGCTGGAGGAGACAAACCCTGAGGTAGTAATTGAGTCTTTCTTCCTAACCCTGAGAAACTATTTGAGTTTGTCTACCTAAACCATTTTGCTTTAACACAAATTTGGTATCTCTCCTTTGATAGGGTTTAGGATTTTATCATCTATCAGTACTCTAATAGTACCTCAATGGTACAGTGGCTAGCATCCCCAGCTACAAATCTGTGGGCTTGGGCTTGAACCCCGTCCCAGGCAATCAGAATGCAGCCCATCTAGCTGCTCATCCTCCCTTTCAGGCTGGTCCATAAATGGGTAGGTACCTAGGGAAAACTCTATCAAGCTTGTCATTTTTTTTTTTTTTTTACAGCAAAGGAGGCAGTTCAAGGGCATAAAACATAAAAGCAACAAAAAAGCCCACCAGGCACTGCTCCAAGAAAAGAAAACAGAACAAGAGGCCAGAAGAGAGGTCAATTTTGGGTGGAGAGGTGTCTTGCTACTCTTTTGAAAGAGTTCAAGTCACAGACAGGCAGTACACTAACATCTTGATCTGTTTTCATTGGTCTGCAAACCTATCAACATAACTACTACTTACTTCTGAGTCAATCAATAACGCAAATGTCTCATCCTCCTCATTTCCCTTCACTGTCACCTTTGATATATCCTTTACAACTCTTCATCTTTCTCTTCTTCCATTAATCTCATCTTTGATATAATGTATTCTCACCATTTTGTCATCTTACTTCTTGCCCTCCACAATCACAGCATCTTTTTCAGCTTGATCTTACTCATCCCTCTGCCCTAACACTTATACGTTCTTTAATATTCCTAAAGTGAGTGGTGTTTCAGTGAGTTCATTCCGTACTTCTCATCTCATGACTAAACTGGGATGATATTGTATGTCTCACCCTAAGTAGCAGTTATTGTGCAGACAATATGTAGTTTCAGTAATTTTGTGCAATAATTTCTCATTCTTTCCTTAGATTCCAAGTGTTGATGGGACAATATCGATGGCCAATAGCAATGCTGACCTAGTTAAGGATGAGCCTGGCCCTAAGGTGAAGAGAACCGTACTTGACCTCCTGAAGACTCCAAACATGAGGAAGCGTTCCCTCAACATGTTCTTCTGCTGGTGAGTAGGAAACACTGTAGTGGTGTGTGGTGGGATCCCTATCAGGTTGGGTGAGGTTCATTCATTGTCTTTTACTCTAATCTTCTCATTAGTGCTAAGCTTTCATAATGGTCTCTGTAATATATTTTGGTATTCGTGTCAACTTTGGTGAGGAAGCATTGGTTCTTGCCTTTATCCTCTCATTGTGCTTGTGCTTCCATTATATTGGTATCTGTGTTGGGAAAGAAATCTTTGATGTATGCACCCCAATCTGATAATTTTTTTCACACAATTGTCTGATTGTTCCTTGCCTGCCCATTGAGTCCTCTAGCAATGTAGTAATTTCTTGTATTATAGTGAAATTATTTTTTACTTTAAACAGCAAACCCTTGGTAAGTTGAACATCTCAGAGCTCAAGGGTTGCCTGACTTAGCTTTATTCTGACTTATCCAACAGCTACTTGCCCCTGATCTAAGATAAATGGTAATATTTCTTCTGAAGCAGCAAGTAATTTACAAAAGCATTAATTTCTATTTAGCTTTCAGTCTTCCACTTACTCATGTGAGTATGACAGTGTAAGTGTGGATCAGTACTGAAATATAGGAGTGAAGACAAAGCTAGATACATGAATTTAAAGTCATGACATGAAAGTTGTTTTTGAGCGATTAGGTAGCATGTCTATGTGCATCTTTCACTTCCGAGTCCTAACACATGTGTTCACTTCTCAGGGCTGTATGCACGCTGGTGTATTACGGACTCTCCTCAAACTCTGGAAATCTTGGTGGCAATATATTTGTCAACTTTATTGCCACCATGTTGATTGAGATTCCCTCCTACGTGTTCTCCTACTTGGTTCTTGACAGGTATGTTCTCCCTGCAGGGGGTGGGGTGTTTATAGTACCATTTGATAGATGTAGTATTACTTAGATGCTCTTTCTGAAATATAGTTTGTTTTTAGCTTGTTGTTTCTACTGTCGAGAAGCTTAGAGATGGCTGCCAAGCACTGTTTTCATGCACTGTCACATAACTGAAAAATCAATCATATTTAAAATGACCGAGCTCATGCCAAATAAATTGTGTAACTAAAATTATCTTTGCCCCTCATATTTTAATTTTATTTTGCTGATTTTATTACCTTGTTTTGATAAAAATTTCAGTCGTCACCCACTGGATTGTCTAGTTGCTTTAAGTAAAAATAATATCAGCTATATAGTGAAGTAATAAAAGTACTTTGAATAATTCTATTTGTGTACTGTGACGAGCATTTAGCTCACTGTTGCCTCTGTCAGGGCCCTGAGGCACACAGCTGTTTCCCTTGAGGCTCATTCACTTTTATATTTCTTGACTTGGAGGGGCATGTTTTGAGCCAAGCCCCACTTCTAGAAATGTTGACTTGAGTAGAATAAGTTGTTCCTGAACCTTTGAATGAACTTCAGTCTGAATCATGGTATTACTAATTGCTTAATATAAAAATGGTCTTCATTTTTACAATATTTGCAAAAAACATCATCATGCTAAAACTCTAAACGTTTTCTTGTCATTTGTGGACTCCCATCCACGTTGTTTACTTTTATGCAAATTTTTAGTTTAGTGTTGTGCTCACCAGCATTCACCAGCACTGGCAGCACTTGTGTCTTCAATATACTGAGAAGAAGGTGCACCAGTATGGTATTTTCAACTTTGCCTCAACTATCACAGAATCCTGCTTGTCACATCAATACATCACACATTCATTTGTATACATACATGTCTCCAAAAAAATTACTAGAGAAAACAGTTTATGAAAAATTTCAGTCAGACTTCTTACAATGTTACATCTGGTTTCCCAGACAATTGTCCTTTGATGGTTAACGTCAATATATTCGTGTTATCAACATTTTTGTAAATATACACATTACATATTATGGCTTAAAATGCCTGCTCTGTAATTTTAAGAAAAGTTTTGTCAATATCATGACTGATTGAACAAATTTCATCCCCATCTCTCATGACAGGAACATTTTATACAACTCAGTAAGTTAATTTTGTAAGTCCATCAATAATCAAAGGATTTTAGTACTTTTCACTGCCTAAGTTTAAAAGGGTACTAAATGTACCACATTGTTTTAGCTGACTGCAGTCAAATCATTTATAGATTTTTCAAAGACCCTCTTAAGTTTCGATGCTATAGATTTTTTTATTGTGGCAAATTCACAATATTCAACTTCTGTCATCAGTTTGTATATTGAAAGCAGGATGAATTATATATATATATATATATATATATATATATATATATATATATATATATATATATATATATATATATATATATATATATATATATATATATATATATATATATATATATATATATATATATATATATATATATAAAGGAACAAAGTTCTTATTTGAAAAGCCACACATACAGCATTTTTCCAACAATATATCTGATCTTTCAGTTAATGAGAAATAGTAGGCATCAGTCATGTTTAATGATTTTAACCAGGCATTGATATCAGTTTATTTTATATAAGTTATATTTTGCATTAGCTGTATCAGTTTTTTTACTTTTTTTTTTTCTCTTCCTAAGTTTGAAAATTTCATTGAAGAACAGTTACCATCATTATTAGTGTTCATCCTTTTCATGTCATTTTGCTTCATAGTCGATACTTGAGAACCTTATAAACATTCAATTACTTGTCTTTTGCTTCACTCTAGCACAGTTATTTAGTCTCCCTAGTCACTGATGCCGAGAAAAGTCAAGTGTAATCACTATTAAAGCAGACATTGCTTATTGGATGAAACAAGGCTCTCCAAGCACGGTCAACTTTTATAAGAGAATGAAAGTAGGTGTTGCAAAATGCTTCCTCTGACACTCAGGTCATGTGTCTGAAAAAAAGAAAAAGAAAAACAATAAATAGATAACTAATAGAATAGGTTAAAAGAGCTGGCTTTCATATTCACTGCTCCAGATTGATTGATGATTGTCTGGGTCTCAGACATTGTTAGAATAACATACACCCAACCCCCTGCTATCACGCCTTCTGCTATCGGGATTCACTGCTATCACACACACCCTAAAAGCTGCCATAATTATGCTATCACGCACCTGAAACGCACTATCACATACAAAACCTGGTTGTTTTAGTGGATTTGAATCTCCTAGGCCGTGCGGTACACGGCAGCTGATTGGTGCTATGTCATCGATCATCCTTGTTCAGTGATTGGTCAATGCTCCCGCCATGTTCCCTGGGTTCAGTTGACGAAATAGCCACCAAAACTGTACAATGTTATGGAATGGAGCGAACAAGGTGCGTCAAGATGGCAGTGTTAGCCAAATGGCCCAAGTTGTTGTGGGGAGGTTGTGTAGGTGGAGGTGGGGGGGGGGGGGGGTCAATGTTTGTAAAGAAAGGAGTGGCGTAGCTATGTGGGTGTGGTCAGTGTCACCTCTGCTGCACTTTCTTACCTTCGATGAATGTTTCATTCAACTATGATTGCTATTTCTGGTAAATGGTCACCTATAAGAGCTGCTGAGGGATTATTGTGAGGGGGTTGTTGTTGGTAGCCATTTTTTGTTGTGCTCAGCTGATCAACTGTCCAGTTTGGATCACCCCCAACTCTATGACAAGTTGTGCAACTAACAAGTGAACTGAACCCACCCCTCTTTTATATGTGATAACAATGGGTGAGCAACCTTTCAAGAATCCCCCAACCATCGCTGAGCATATTAAGGTGGTGTTGTGAGTGTTATAGTAACTGTAATATGTCAGTACAGTGTTGGTTGGGAAAATGTGTCCAAAGAGAGGTATAATAGGCACAAAATGTAGGCAAATAGGCAACCAGTAATCAATTTGAATATCTCTATAGAGTCTTCAAATTAGCTATCACACATTTCTACTATCATGTGTAGTTTCATTAACAATGAGGCACGATAGCAGGGGGGATGGGTATTTAATCTTGCATTTAGGCAGCTTTTCCGAAGGCGTTGGGAGCAGGGAAGTGTGACGTGATCAGTTATGTGTATCTGCCAAGAAGGTTCTAACAAATACTTGGTGTCCTGTAAAGTTAACGTTTCCATTGTTTGAGGTCAAGTGTACGAGTATAAATAAATCACTACTGAAGTGGGAACCTGACTGGTTGTCACATCAGGATAAGAGGATAACCAGATTTCAAGTACGGCTTCATACATTGTTTTGAGTGTCCTGAGGAAGTATCTATTTTCAAAGGCAATTATTTCCTTAGTATTCCAAATTGTATAAACTGTTATTTCTCAAAATGAACTGAAAAAGGATTTCTAAAATGAGTTGTTTCCGTCGTCTCTCACTATAAAATTTACCCTGGAGAGCCTTGTAGGTTGTTACTGAACGTGATAATTCCACAGAATGGGCAGGAAGGGCACGCTCTCCTTTGTCCTTTTGCTTGGCGGCGGCGCTTGCTTCATATCCGGATTTATACCAGAAGGTAAACCCAGTGGGCATTCGGCAAGCCTTATGCCCACACCCACGCCACTCGCCCATGCGAAGGTTGCTCACTCCTTTAGGATAGAAGTACTTGGACCTTCCATTGATTATTGCCCTAACCCTGTTACCAAAAGGACTAGTACCTTTCAGTAATAAACTTCATTTGATTACAAATAAGACTGTGTAGCTTGATGTTTAGTGTTTCATTTGAGCAATTTGCTTATTGGCTTAAGATATGATGTCTGGTATTTGCACACTCTTAAACTAATCAGATGAGGTTCAGGGTTTTGCTACAGAAAACAAGTTCCCAGCTATGTTTTTATGAACACCTTGATACTGAGTCCTGTGAAAACTTCAAAGGAAAATATCAATAACTGATAAAGCCCAAAACTTTGAAATAATACAAATCAAGGATTCTTATCATTAAATTGGTTAGGTAATTAGAAATATTTCTAGACCCAAACAAAAATGAAGATGTCTCAGTGAGCAAGATGTCTGAGGGTCATTACCAGCAAAGGGAGATGAGGAGCAGCAAGTGGAGCATGTGTGGGAGAGTCATGATGTGCTGCGCTGACCCTCCTGGAGGGACACTGAACACTAAACTTTATTGTGAGATGGAGAAAAGCATTGCTTGCTGTATCCCACTCTGATGATGTTTCATAGAAAATGCTGATGTTGCAGGGGTAAGGGAAGGGTTCATTTTCATGTCAAAGTACTTCTGCGCACCAAAGCACATGATGACATGGCGTGTCGAGTTGAAAAAGAAAATAAAGCAAAAGACAAAAAAATCGTGGTAAGCAAAGAGGAAAACCAAGTATCATAGTGTGCAAAGATTGATGGCAGAATGATAACAGCAAGATTATCAAATTAAAAGTGAAATGTGAAATTTAAGCTGGGGTTTCCCAAGAAGTGGATCCTATGGTAAGTGTTTAATATACTGTAGCTGCAGCCTGTCTATGGAGTCTATCAGTGATCCCTGCAGTATGGAAGTAGTCATTTACATTACTTAAACCTTAATACAAATGAATAAAAAAAAACAGTATTTCTAATGAATGATATTTTCCCTGTGCCATGGATCACTGTAGAGGTATTTATGAAATTCTAGCTGGGATGACACTTAAGTGGTGGTTATACTTACACATATGTAGAGGCACATATCAATAGCACAATACGGAATTGTTATATTTGCTATAATTATATTAGTACGTACAGCCATTAAAGTGAACAACTCTGTCTTGATCTGTCTACAACTTATGTAAAGCCTTTGCAAATACTTTCACTTCTCACTTGGTAGAATAAAATAAATTATTTAACTATCTTCCCTTCCTCCAGAAGCTGTAATAGTTCTTTCACCATGAAATAATTAAGGTCTTCCCATTGTAAGATGTTTTCTATAATGGTTTGAAGTTGGTGTGAAGACTTTTAACACTTCTTTCATATCATTTTTTTCTTATCTGTACCTTTTAGGGAGACACACTTCATCATTTTTTTTTTGCATAATACCTCTGTAATGATCTTTACCAGTTCATCATTTTCATAATTATGTACTGAAATAATTGTTTTATGTATTTATATTCTCTTTATAGACTTTACGAATGTATTAAAATACATTGTTCTTTTATCATTAATCAGTTATTCAGGATACTAAAATATTTCTTTAATTTAGCTGTCCTCATGTGATTATGGCAAATTATAACAACACAAATGAATTAGCTAAGTTTATAGTCCCACACAAATAAACCACCATTTTCAATGCACCAGCTGCATTCTGTGAAGGTCCTGCATCTTGACGAGACATCACAATCTCTTTTCCATTTTTATGACAGATATTGGGTGGCTGATAGTTACCCTGAGCCTGGTGGGTAAGTTTGGCATTGCTGCGGCTTTCGCCATCGTGTACGTCTACTCGGCTGAAATCTTCCCAACGGAGTACAGGAGTGTTGGCATTGGCGCGTGTTCTATGTGTGCTCGTGTGGGGGGGATCATTGCCCCCTTCATTGCCTCTCTGGTGAGTGTCAGGATGAAGTGAAATGGAAAGTCAGGCAACAGAAAACCAATTTATATTTGCTCATTATGAGGGTGCCCATTCAAATGATTTCATTTGTTCAAAAGTCACTTCAGTTCCTGCAGAGCAGGTGAAAGTACTTCAGTATTGAAGTCCAGCTTACTCCTAACAGATATAATGTAGTAATGCACCATAGAGTCATCAACATCAATCAATCAACCAAATATGCGTGTTATGCATCTATACAGGTGCCCTGCGCATTATTGTCCAGATCCAGACTTGATCTTCCTAAATACTTCCATGTTAGTGTTGCATATCAAAAATTTGATAAGTTTGATTGAATTACCTAGCAGAGTTATAACAGCTTATCGGTATTTGAATATTAATGACAAACACCAATAAAATACAATATTCTTCTATGCCTCAGGCCGACATATACACACCACTGCCGCTGCTGGTCTTTGGAGTTCTGTCCATAATCTCCGGCTGTCTCATCGTCTTACTGCCTGAGACTGTGGGGTGTGAGCTTCCTCAGACCCTGCAGGAGAGTGAAGAGTTTGGCAAGTGAGTCATAATAGATTTTTTTCAGTGCAGGAAAAGGAGTTTTTCCAAATCACAAAATGTCAATGATGCTTCTTTACAGAGGGAGGATAGAATAAGATTAAACAAATACCATATTTCCCGTCATATATGACGTACCTCTTTTAAGAATAGAAGGTTTGAAAAATCACCCTGCGTCTTATACCCCGATGGTTAACTTTTGGTAGGCCTAGGGGTTATTGTTACTGGTACGAGACCAACACCCAAAACACCTCCGTTTGACACAATAGTTCCCAGATGTCTCCAGAATGAAATATGTATGTTTGTAGATTATTAGATAACGACTACAAATAAAAATAGTGCTAAAATATAAAATTTACACAAAATCTGTTAGATTGTTGTCTTGATGCTGTAGGTGCAAGACGGCCATTGTTGGTATAGATACAAGATGGCTGTTGTTGTTTTTGGTGCCAACACATTACACAGACAAAATATGGCATCATTTTAAATAGTAATGCCCAGCAAGTCAGTAAAAGGTGCCGTGCACGAGAGTAGCTGTTCACATCGCAACGGGGTTACTTTCTTTTTGCCGAGCTCTTAGGGACCACACCGCACTCCTCCACTGATACCGAAAGACTGTCTGTTTGCCTAAATGCATCCTATTATGGCATATTGGGGTGCGGAAATAAATGGAACAAGTTTCCCGATAATTTTTTCTACAGACTACCAGCTCTGGACACGATACAGGGGCTGAAAGGAGAAAAAGTAACACGAGAACGCTGAAGGTAGTGACGCCCAACCTGTCGAAACCACCCTTCAGCGTTTTCGTGTTATATTCTCTCCTTTCAATCCCTGTCTCTTGTTCACAGCTGAAAGTCTGTAGATTGACTTATCGGGGAACTTGTTCTGTTCATTTCCACGTCCCAGCATGTCGCAAGAGGAGGAGGAAGCAATACAAAGCAGAACAGGTCAAAAAAAGAAGAAGAGCGGTTTGTTTTGTGGTCCCACAGAGCTCGGCCCGAGCTTGAACTTGACGACTTGTGCACAGCACCTATCTGTGGGGCGGATTCTGAGAAGGGCCGTAAGTTAAGGCCCGTGCGCTGCCTTAACTTCACCAAGGCGCCGTATCTCTGCATTCCTTTCCCATACTCAAAACTTTTTAAGGCCGCCGTAAGGGGACCTTAGGGCGCGCGCCGCTGCAAGGCGGCCGCGTCTCAGTGGCCAATCAGGGGCAAGTTCTAGTCGGCAAATAGGAAGCGTCGACCAATCGCGGGATGTAAAACAAATTAGCTGTTGTGCGACCGTTCCCGCGGTGCCCACCCTCTCACGACAATGGAGCCTCTCTCCTCACCCCCTACCTTGCCCCCAACGAAGAAAAGGAGGCCGAACTTTTCGGAAGAAGAACTACTAGTGCTAATAGCACTGACACAAACCTAACCTACCTTTGTTTATAACCTCAGACATTCAGACTATGCTATATTCTATATGCAAGCTATAACACCATTTCTGTGAAAAGTTACCTTTAACATTTATCAGCACTATGGTATATATACAACACTTGCAACACAGTGATGTCCCTGCTCACCCACGCGTGCAAGATACTACGTTGCTAAGGATGGGGGGTGCATCCCCAAGTTTGTGGGATTCAGGAAGGCAAATATGAGGAAAATGGTGTCGTGCGCGTAAACTGAATGCATATATATTTACCCCGTCTTCAATTGTGATGCTGTCCATAAAGTATGAGTGCATAGGAACATGGCAACATACCTATCTACTTACTAGTTCTTTGCAACTCCACATAATAAAAATGTATCATTGCAAGAGGCAGTGGGAAGCCCTCTCACAAGTTTTCACCAAACTTCCTAGTTACTGTATTACTAAACATCTTACTGGTAGTTCATTCACTTCTTACAGTTGTATAAGTAGTATAACTACGTAAACATCGTTTATATGCATTTCATACCTGTATGAAGGCTGTATGTTCCACTTGTAGCAGCGAAGGCGTGCAGGGAGAGGAGGCCGTAACTCACTTAGGGCGGCCCACACCCGCCTTAACCTGCGGCGCCGTAACTCTCCTCAAAATGGCCGCGCCGGTGTTTTGAGTATACCAGCGGAAGCGCTACGGCCGGACTTGCGGCGCCTTAAGCAGATACGACGCCGTAACTTCGTTTCAGAATCCTGCAGGGTGTCACATTTATTGACAGCGTAAAATATGTTCTATAAAGTGAAATGCATGAGCAAGAATTATGTTATCAGAATAAGAAGTACATTTTGTTTATTTATAAGTGAAGGCAGAAGAACTGCGAAATATTCAATTGCTCAAGCTATACGCTTTTCACATAGAGGAAGCGGCAACACTGTGTTCCAACAATGTAATCAGCTGAACCGTGGACAACGTTGCCAGAGTATCGTACTCTGCCTCTTATGTTTACCGATTTTCGACCCCAAAACTGCTTTCATCATCCAGATAACTGCCTTCATATATGTGTTGTGCTGGAAGCTTCCCCCGGCGTCTATGGGCCTCTAGAAGGCTCCGGGAGGAGCGAGCAGGGGGGCGGGTATGATCTAAAATATACTGTAACGTTCTAGACCGTACTGTTCTGGATATATATAAGAGAAGAGGGCGAGAGGAGACAGTCCCAGTCATAGTAAGCTAGTGGCCAGTGAAGAGTGAAGTGTACTACTAAGGAAGAATATTAAACTACAGAAGTTGTGCAAAGTGTTTACATATCTCCCTCCCACGGAGTCTTGTGACGGCGACACGGAACCCATGTAATACGTCCGGCATAACATTGGTGTCAGGAGTGTAGCCATTTGTTTTTTCGCCATGGAGACTCGTTCCCAAGCTGCCCAGAGGGACGACATGTTGACTGAACTTTTGGAAGCCTTCAGACTACAGGGGGAGAAACAAGAAAGAGCACTCCACGAACTCAAAGAACAACAAGAAAGAGCACAGCAACAACAAGAAGAAACACTCCAAGAACTCAAAGAACAACAAGAGAGAGCACAGCAACAACAAGAAAGAGCACAACAACAACAAGAAGGAACACTCCAGGAACTCAAAGAACAGCTAGAAGATCGCTTCACAGGATTACAGTTACAGCTAAAAGCAGTACAAGATGAGAGTGAGACAGTGCGAAGAGAAATGACTGATGTGACCACGAACTTGGAACAACGCCTGATAGAAGTGGAGAAAGAACACACAAATCTCCAACAAGAGATGGAGGTAGTACGGGAGACGACACTCAAAGAAATATTAAAAGTAAGTGACAGAGTGAAGGCCCTTGAAGACTTTTTGGCTGGAAACGGACAGTCAGTGCCTGCAGGGGCTAGTTGTACCCAAAATGCTTCTCCTACGCAAGTCCGGGGTAGTTTGAGCCCTGTTACGCCTGAGTTTACCCCCGCGAGAAGTTCCGCCAGCCCCATGAGTCTGCTGGGGTCGCCTGTTAGAAAGAAGCCTCAGGAGTTTGATGGCAAGGTCTCCTGGGAGGCTTACCGCGCTCAGTTTGAGCTGTTGGCAGCTCGGAATGGATGGGATGACCAAGAGTGCGCGGTTCAGCTGGCCACTAGCCCGAAAGGGGCGGCGCTGGAGGTCCTTGCTCAGCTCGACAATGCGACAAAGGGCAGCTACAGCGGGCTGGCACAGGCGCTGGAGCAACGATATGGGACCAAGCACCAGAACGAGCTCTTCAGGGTTAGGTTCAGAACCCGCAACAGGAGGCGCGGCGAGTCTCTTCAGGAACTCGCTCAGGACCTTGAGAGCATGGCGCACAAGGCATACCCAGGTGGCACCCCTGACCTGCTGACGGTTTTGCTGCGTGATCAATTCATCGATGCCCTGGACAGCCCTCAGCTGAAGATGCAAGTGAACCAAGCTAAGCCAACATCAATGCAGGAAGCTCTGGCACGTGCCATGGAGTTTGAGTCCTTTGTTAGGTCTAGCTTGTCAAGCTTCAGGGACGACTCGACTTCTGGCTTTAGGGCACGAAAGGGCGCTGTCAGCGACACAGACAGGTTCCAAGGAACGTGCTGGTACTGCGAGAAGGTTGGGCACAAGGAGAACGAATGCTGTAAGAGGAAAAAGGAATATGAAGGTGGCGCTAGGAAGAAGCCCAGAGAAGGACCCAAGTGCTGGGTCTGTGGAGAAAAGGGGCACTTGAGGAATGAGTGTCGGAAAAATGTGCCCCCGGCGAGGGACCACCACTCGGCAAACTAAGGAGGACTGGTTCACGGGGGCAACGACCAGTCTGTCCTGTACATGCCCCGAAGATATCAATGTGCAGGAGAACAACCATGACGAGCTGCCAAGTGGAGGGCAAGGTTGACGGAGTGTTGTGGCCTATGGTCGTCGACACAGGCTCGGAACGCACATTGGTGCGGCCTGATGTGGTGAGTCATCGTAGGCTTCCTAAGACGTCGCATCGACTGTGCGGAGTCACTGGACACTATGCAGAGCTCAGAGGCCCAGTGGACGTGAAGTTTGAGCTCGGAGGAAAGGAAGAGTCCCTATCTGTGTACGTGGCTTAAATAGACGACCCCTGCATCCTAGGTATGGAATATCTTGTCTCCCACAGGTGCGAGCTGGACTTTCGCGCTAAGCAGCTGACTGTAGGAGGAAGGAGGGCCTTCCAGTGACGGTCAAGCGCACCACCATTATTCCTCCGAGGTCAGAGATGCTGTTACCCTGTCAAATTACGGGTGCCCCCCCGGCTAGCCTGTGTGTGGTAGAGAGTGGAAGTCGATGCCCGGTAGAAAACGGGGTGATTGTAGGCAGTACTTTGGCCGACCCTACTGCAGCGGAAGTGCCTGTCGTCGTGGCCAATGTCTCCTTCAACCCAAACAAAATAAAACAAGGGACCATGGTGGGGTTGTGCCAAGAGACTGACCAGAAACCGAGAACCTGTGTCTGCTGGAGAACCCTGACGAAGCCCCAGGAGGAGCTGCCCGACTACCTGCGCGACCTGTTTGACAGGAGCTCCAAGTGTCTAGAGGAGCCCCAAGTGGAACAGCTCAGGGAACTTTTCGTGAGGAATGCAGATGTGTTTTCCACGGGAGACCTGGACTTGGGGTGTACGGACCTGGTAGAGCACCACATCGACACAGGTAGCCACCGCCCAGTGAAGCAAGCTCCTCGAAGGATGGCACCAGTCCGTCGCAAGGAGATGGATGAGGTGATGGATGATCTCCGGCAACAAGGGTTAATCGAGCTGTCCAGGAGCCCGTGGGCATCTGCTGTAGTGCTCGTCAGGAAGAAGGGCGGTTCCCTCAGGTGCTGCGTGGACTACCGAGCCCTCAACGATCTCACCATCAAGGATTCATACCCACTCCCACGGATCGACGACACGCTCGACGCTTTGGTGGGCTCCAAGTGGTTTTCAACACTAGATATGAAGTCTGGATATCACCAAGTCAAAATGTCGGAGCAGGACAAAGAGAAAACAGCCTTCTCCTACGGTCAAGGCTTGTGGCAGTTTAAGGTCATTCCCTTTGGCCTGTGCAACGCGCCGGCCACGTTCGAGTGGCTGATGGGGAGGGTGCTGGAGGGACTTCACTGGAAGACGGCACTCATCTACCTCGACGACGTGATTGTCTTTGGCCAGACCTTCGAGCAGGAGATGGAAAGGCTATCAGAGGTTTTCGCCCGGTTTAGAGCTGCACACCTTAAACTCAGCCCGAAGAAATGCTGCCTATTCCAAAAGGAGGTCCAATACTTGGGACACATCGTGAGCAAGGCTGGAGTACACACTGATCCTGAGAAGGTGGCTGCGGTAAGGGACTGGCCGACACCCACCAACGTGAAGGAGCTGCGGAGCTTCCTCGGGTTGTGCTCATACTACCGCAGGTTTGTGAAAGGCTTCGCTACGATTGCTGCACCACTGCACCTCCTGACGAAGAAGGGGTGCAAGTTTGAGTGGACAGCGGAAACTCAGGTTGCCTTTGAGAAGCTCAAGGAGGCCCTCATCAGCTCGCCCGTACTCACCTACCCAGACCCCTCTAAGCCTTTTATACTGGATTGTGATGCCAGTGATGAGGGGATTGGTGGAGTGCTGTCCCAGGCATGTGCCGACATGGAACGGGTTGTGGCCTACTTCAGCAAGAAGCTCACCCCAGCCGAGAAAAACTATTGCGTGACCCGGAAAGAACTCCTGGCAGTAGTCAAGAGCCTTGACTTTTTCCATGCTTACCTGTACGGTGCAACTTTCACCATCCGCACGGATCACGCTGCATTGCGGTGGTTGAAGTCACTGAAAAACCCTGAGGGCCAGCTTGCTCGCTGGATAGGTAAACTAGAGCAGCATCACTATACTATTGTGCACCGATCTGGGCTAACATACGGTAACGCGGACAACTTGAGCCGGCGCCCCTGCCTACCTGAGTGTCAACATTGCCTCCAGAGGGAAAGCGTCCAGAATATGTGCCGCTGCACTACAGTGGAACAGACAGCGGAGGTGCCATGGGAAGACTTGGGAAAACTGCATCGGGAGGACCGAGATCTGAGACCAATTATGGAGTGGCTGAGTCAGTCGTCAACGCGACCTGGGTGGGAAGTAATCTCGAGAGAAAGCCCTACCACCAAGAATTACTGGACTCTGTGGGACACTCTTCGGTTAGACGACGGGGTGTTGCAGCGACGCTGGGTCTCTCATGATGGTCTTGACCACTACTGGTCCACGGTGCTACCTATGAAGTCCCGGGAAGGCGTCTTGAAAGAAATGCACGACAGCATCACCAGCGGACACCTTGGGGTAAAGAAGACACTGAGTCGCCTGCGCCAAAGGTTCTACTGGGTTGGCATGAGGAAGGACGTGGAAGAATGGTGTCACGCGTGTGAGGTGTGCTGTGCAAAGAAGGGCCCCAAGAAGCGTCACCGTGCCCCATTGCAACTATACCAGGTTGGAGCCCCCATGGAACGGGTGGCAGTGGATATAGCAGGACCCTTGCCTCTGACGACGAACGGAAATAGGTACATCTGCGTCACAATGGATTACTTCACCAAGTGGCCGGAAGCCTACGACATCCCTGACCAGGAAGCCACTACCATCGCTAAGGTATTGGTGGAGGAGTTCTTCTGTCGCTTCGGTGTGCCTAACGAGCTCCATTCCGACCAGGGAAGGAATTTTGAGTCAACAGTCCTTGCTGAGTGCTGCAAGCTTCTGGGTATCAAGAAGACCCGGACCACCCCTCTGCACCCACAGTCAGATGGAATGGTGGAGAGGTTTAATTGGACGTTGGGCCAGGAGTTGGCCAAGCAGTGCAACAATGATCAGTCTTCATGGGATCAGAAGCTGCCTGCGCTCCTCATGGCCTACAGGTCAGCCGCCCACGAGACTACGGGATATTCACCGGCAAAGCTGATGTTTGGACGTGAGCTGCGATTGCCGGTGGACCTACTGACAGGAAGGCCTCCTGGGGAAAGCCTTCCAAGGGACGCCTCCAGTTTTGCCCGTCAGCTAGAGGAACGGCTGGAAGAGGTGCACCATCAAGTCCGTGGTGCCTTGAAGTTCTCCGGAGAGGTCATGAAGCACACGTTGACATCAAGGAAGGAGACCAAGTCTGGCTTTACAACCCGCAGAGGAAGAAAGGACAGTCTCCGAAGTTACAGAGCCCCTGGGAAGGCCCTTATACTGTGCTAGAACGCCTCTCCGACGTGACTTACCGAATCCGGAGAACGGAAAGGACCAAGCCGAAAGTTGTCCACGTCAACCGGCTATGGAGGTACCACGGTCCGGGAAACTACACCTGGAACAACTACAGACACCCAGCAGCCGACGAAAACGCAAGGGACGTCCAGGACCAAGAGGAGGTCGACGACGACATAGGTCTTCTGGACCTTTCAGCCGAGGGAGATAACCTCCCGGCTTCGGCAGATGTTCCAGGGACACCCCAAGAAGCGGACGACGACGAGGCGCACCAGGAGACAGACGCGCAGGAGGCAGCGAACAGAAGACAGAGACAACGCAGGCGTCCACAGCGACACGACGATTATTATGTTTTTGATTCATTCTCTTATGTTTGTGTATAGTTAAGTGTGTGATCGGGACGATCGCAATTAAGAGGGGGGGATAGTGTTGTACTGGAAGCTTCCCCCGGCGTCTATGGGCCTCTAGAAGGCTCCGGGAGGAGCGAGCAGGGGGCGGGGAGCAAGGCCCCGTCCGCGCCCCGCGGGGCTAGCGGCCAGGCGCCAGGCGGGAAGTGTTGCCAACTCGCACATATTTTTGCTACATGTTCTTGTATGATCTAAAATATACTGTAACGTTCTAGATTGTACTGTTCTGGATATATATAGAAGAGGGCGAGAGGAGACAGTCCCAGTCATAGTAAGCTAGTGGCCAGTGAAGAGTCAAGAGTGAAGTGTACTACACAGGAAGAATATTAAACTACAGAAGTTGTGCAAAGTGTTTACATATCTCCCTCCCACGGAGTCTTGTGACGGCGACACGGAACCCAAGTAATACGTCCGGCATAGCATTTGGTTATGATTTAAATGGTTAATTATTGGTGCTTCTTGGCAACAGTTATGGGCCAGAAACCGGTAAATACGTGGCTCTGAGTACGATAATCTGGCAACGGTGACCGTGGATTACCACCTTGCCAACTTGACTGTTTTTTCATCCATATTTCATACATGAGGTAAGTACTACATCGATAATCATCTCCTGTGCTGGGCAGGAAGGTTTATATAGGGAAGTTACGCAGAGGATGTTACAGAGGATGCTTACAACATGTTCACGGGCGAGCTTTAAGCTGCCAACCCACTGTAGTATATTTCGCATGCTTTTGGCCTATTATTAAGGATTTTAGCCACAAACGCTTACATACAGGGTGCAAAAAGCTATTCTTGAGCAGCTATTGTTCTTGTTATCGCGTACAAGCAGAGGGCCATGTGACTAGACAATATTGAATTTAAGTCAACGAATGTGACCTCATGTAGCCCAGTTATTTTAAAGATTATGGAATAATCAGGCTGCTTTGCTGAAAATAACAGTCGGACGAAAATACGTGTACTTAAATTAATAACTTTAACCGAAGGCTCTAGAATCTAGATCGCAGTGTTACTAGATAAGAGTGTTTCACAGAAGGTTTCGATCTGGCATCACTGCTAGGAAGGAAAACATTGGTGGACGGGCATACATAAAAAGAACATAGGGAGACTGCAAGAGGCCTAATGGCCTACACAGGGCAGCTCCAGATTCCCCCCACTACCACCTGTCATCCTCGTCCATGTAGCTATCAAGTCTACTCTTAAAACAAGCTATCGTCCCTGCACTCACTATGTGATTGCTGAGTCTATTCCATTCCCCCACCACCCTATTACTAAACCAATGCTTGCCTATTTCCCTCCTAAATCTATACTTTTCTAATTTAAATCCATTACTGCGTGTTCTATCCTGTTGGCTAATTCTCAGAACTTTACTTATATCGCCTTTGTTGTAACCCTTGACCCATTTGAATGCTTCTATCAGATCCCCCCGCACTCTTCGTCTTTCTAGTGAATGTAAGTTGAGATGTTTCAGCCTATCTTGATAAGGGAGGTTTCTCAGCCCCTGAATCATCTTGGTCTTCCTCCTCTGAACTGATTCTAGCAAATTGATGTCCATTCTGAAGTGTGGGTACAGCCGATAGTTACAGCACTCGGTGAATAAAATCCTAGGTAATTTTGTTGAGGTAGTAATAAATAGCTTTACGCTGAAGCCATAACCATAATTTATTTCAAGAAAATGGCATTAGCTAATAACGCTTTGAGCACTTACCATGAAACATGGTTGCGCGTGCGCAGCCAGAAAAGCGCAGTAAATGAATTTACCAACCAACCCTCTTGTTTACCATTCCAAAGCCACAGCTGCTCGGGGTAAGAACACTAACTCTTCAACCAACAGTGGCTACTGATATGTGTGTATTAAAATGTTTGTTTATAATGAAGTAAGGTGGCCAAATGTAATAGTGCATATACATTAAGTTCAGGGAAAATGTGGATTTTTTTTTCTAAATAAATCTTGCCAAATTATAGGTGCATCTTATACTCAGGTGCGTCTTATATGGCGGGAAATATGGTATATGAAGTTGAGATAAAAATGGTACAAATAAAAAGTCTTTGGGGAAAGCAGTAGATATAAACATGACAGGAAATGAGATGCTACAGGTACATTTTGATTTGAGAATTTACCGTATTTGCTGGCATCAAACTCACTCTTTTCTCAAAGTAAGGCTAAAAAATTTAGCATGCACCATGGACACTGAATGTTGCATTATCTGTAGGGATAATCATGGCCTATAGGAAGTTCACAGATAAGCTATGATGTCATTGAAAGGCTGCGATGGACAAACAGACTTTATCCGCCCTGGCAGTGTCATGTGACGGTGAGAAAACACTCATGGCAGCCATTGTTATTGTTTTGGTGTTAGTTTTTGTCTTGGTGTGGAGTTGTTGATTCCAGGAAGTCATTCGTATGGTTTGTCATGTTTGTGTAGGGTGGGCTCCCGTGGTAGAGTCTGCGCCTTGCGCTCTGGCGGGGTGCTGGGAGCGTATGGGTTCGAGACCTATCCGGTGCCATGGGAGTGGAAAGGTGGGTTCTTTCCGACACCCTCAGCCCCGTTGTTGGGCCTCCTCCTTGAACGAATTGGGCATCTCTCTACCTGCCGTCTGGGTGGTTGTGCGGCATGCACCGCCTTCCTCCCTTGGGGTATATCCCCAGCGGAATACCAAAAAAAAAAAAAAAAAATGTTTGTGTAGTAATAAAAAAGAAGTTGTGGTCGGTAATACATATAGTATATTCCCATGGTGGTACGAGGTTAAGTCACAGACTATACCAAGTCTTGGTCTTGGTCACCATCCAGGGGCCACTATAGTCTATCGACTCTAACATGAGCTTTTAGGCACGTCTCCCCTGAGCCGCGCTACTGCCACATCACCCCATCACTCTCCTCAGAGGAGCTCGCTACCCGCCTCTCTCTCTCTCTCTCTCTCTCTCTCTCTTATTTACTTTATATATAATATCTTTTGCTTGGCTGTGCAGGACGCGAAAGTGAGACCTACGTGAGTCTTCCGTGGTGGCGGAACTTCAGTAGGGTGACCACCGGTCTCTTAAATTAGGGAATCGTTCCGTATTGAAGAATAAAATGATACGTTCCATTTCGAATCAATACGGAACGCCATTTGTTCCGTATTTGGCCGTCTGAATGGTCAAGCAGATGAAACTCAGTATTTTATAATCTGAAATTTGAAATTAAAAAAAAAATCAATCACAAAAACAGCGTTAAATTATATATTTGTCATGGGTTGTCCTAAAATCCGTGTAAAGTACACGACGAAACGTCCCTCCCCCTTCCTCCTGCCTCCGCCAACAGCAGGCAGCGGCTGTCAGTCAGGCAAGGATAGAGGTGGAGTAGTGACATAAGGTTACCACCCGTTCTTTAAAATACGGAATCGTTCCGTATTTTTTTTAGAGTGAGATGTTGCGTTTCGTTTTGATCCAACACGGAACGCCATTTGTTCCGTATTTGGCTGCCTGTATGGGCTAACAGATAAAATTCAGCAATTTAAAACTGTAGTGATGGCATTTTTCGTCATTCTCAAAACCGGTCCGTAAAATTATGTGTTTGTCAAGGGTCGTCCTAAAAACGTGTACAGTACGCGACGTAACGTCCCTCCCCACTTTCCTCCTGCAGCGGGCGGCGCCTGTCAAATCCAGGCAGGCTACAAATTTTTGGGTTGCCAACCGTCCCTTAAAATACATATTTGTTCCGTATTCGGGAGTGAGATGTTCCGTATTTTTCTGAGTTCAAGATGGTAACCCTAGACGGAAGGGTGAATGGTGCGGCCTGGCGCTTGTTGCTAAGGTCGTTCAGGTGGCAACGTCGCATGAGCCACGTTGCCAAGTGAAATGGAAGGTTTACAGAATCGTTATCTTTCTCTCAAATCCCAAGCCGTTCATAACACCATCCAGTCGTATTATGAATAAACAGTATACCCCGCATAAGTCGGACCAATTAGAGGGAAGGCCAATCCGAGTTATCCGAAAATCCGAGTTACCCGACGTTTTTTTCCACATTTTGCACGCCTGTTACCACTAACCGTTGAAATGGTCTGTGTAATGTATTACGTACATAGGTACTACATACATGGCGCGCGCACACATATACACACGCGGCGTACACACACACACACACACACACACACACACACATACCGCACCATGTATGAGCTCGGCACGGCTCACACCTCTCTCATGGTCCTGTATAACAGCCATTTTGTCTGCCACCGACAGCATCTTCATCTTCCTAACTGACGTGGAAGACACAGCCTTGCCCTTAGAAGCCATAGTAGAATTACAAAGGCAACAATAAGGGCTACAGAGCGAGCGAAAGCTGAGGGGGTTACTGCCACGCACTTGCTAAGTCAGCTGTGTAAACACTGATCTTGGCGCCGGTGTGGTGTCATGAGACATCCGGCTATAATGAGACATCCCATCCTGATCTGCGCATGCGCGGAACCCAATGTTTACAAACACAGAGTGTTGATATCATCGTTTGTCCCAGGCAAGATGGCGACAAGGCACCATGGCAGCTATTGTGGGAAAATGGCCAAATTCAAGGATGACATGGACCCTATTATTCAGATACTACTAAATGGAGAGTATCCAAGCAACATGACTGTCAATGAGAAGAGAAATCTGAGGACACAGTGGGATAATATTTAATGAAATACAAGGGTGCAGGCTATCTCATCACATTTACTGACTACAAGGGGTGTAGGTTACCTCATTTATCATTTACTGACATACAAAGGGTGTAGGTTATCTCATTTATCACTTTCAAAAAGATGAAGAATAACTTAGGTGGGACGTTTCATGATAGGCAGTCGACAAAAGACACGGTACCGTGTCATAGCTCATCCACCCTCTGTTTGTAAACAAAGCCCGCGCATGCGCAGATCAGGATGGGATGTCTCATTTTAGCGGCCGTCTCATGACATCACACCGGCACTGCCGGCTCGGCGCCCGTTTCGCGTCTCCAACGGCTCGGACAACTCCTCAAATGACTCGGACGATGTAAGAGCTCTCAGCGGTACGTTTGAGAGAGGAAAATCTGGCCGCCCCGGGCGCCCAGACCAACTGGACCCCTCTATCAAACGTTTTTGTACGCCTCTCAGTTAAGCCTCGTCGTCGCTATGGTAATGGCGTCTCACTGGCAAGAAAATGGCGTCCGCTGCTCTCTCGCTACCTGTTCTGGCAGCAAAATGGCGTCCACTGATCTTCTTGACGTTTAAACATGCATCACTAGCTGTTCTGGCCGACGAGCTCCTTGCAACAGGGGATGAAAAGGAAGCTGCAGTGGTTATTGTGGCACAGAGAGGTGAAATTCAATGGAAGCACTTATATGTGTTTGTTTGGGCCGCCATATTTGCTGATGACGTCATCACAGCACGGAGGCGCTCCACCTCTCCAAACTGAGCTGCAGCGAGCATTCCGGATTGGGAATCCGGGCTGCGGCGTCACGCGTTTGAGAGCACAAGCCCGGGGTATTTTACCCCAGGGGTATTTTAGCAAGTATTTAAGCCGAGTGGCTTAAATTTATTCAATCAAAGGGCAAAAAATGCCTACCGGT
>NC_066533.1:479879-504879 GCF_024679095.1 Eriocheir sinensis | reverse complement strand
CAGAAACTTGTATTTCCCCCTCTCTGGACTAGATCAATTTCTCATGCATTTAATTACACTGCGATGCCATCTCCAATGATGGGAAGTGCCTCCCATTAGAGTAGTGGCATTGGTGAGTATCTTCTCCTGAGTTGTGTTTATGCCCCTGTTGGGACAGGTAGATGGATGACCTGTGTTTCTGGAGATGAGTAAACAGACAAATTTCTCTTTATCACAGGGAAAAGTCATGTAGTGACCTGTCCAATGCAGAAAAGCTATCTAAACCACACTTCTCACTAAATCAGTTTCCCCGAGATTGGGCGTTCTGTATCGTCTCCACTAGTTTTCCCCCTTTCCAGATGCTGTCCATATACAGGGGCCTTGTCTTTTTTTTTTTTCACATCGCAGCCTATTGCGCCATTAGGCTTCCTCGCTGATGAGGCCTGATGGTCGGCCCAGCCCGTTGTGGCGCAGGCAAGTGTTTATAGTGGCGCCATCTTGCATTGGCTCATACTGCCCCCGGAGCTCATCTTTGAGCCTCTTCTTGGAGAGGTTATCTAGAGTCCGGGTTGATAGGTGGTCTTCAGGGCAGCATGTGGGTAGTCTTAGGCCACTCGGCAGTGACTGAAAAATCCCAGCTGTGTACCGGCCAGGATTCGGACCGACGTCCCTCCTGGATCTCCCGAACGAGACGCCGGCACGCTAACCACTCAACCACCGCCTCCCCTCTGCCCTCGTATGGAGTATGCATCTCGTGTGTGTGTGTGTGTGGGGGGGGGGGGGGGGCTCCACACACACAGCTCTCTTGAACAGAGTAGACTGACAGTCAACTGACAGTCTTCTACCTCTTAAATTCCTCCGCATAGCAGCCTCTCTTTCTATTTTCTAGCGATATTTTCATGCTGACTGCTCTTCTGTAGTTGCTAACCTTGAGCCTCCCCCTCTCCCGCTGCTGCACTCGACTTTCTACTCTAGCTCATCCCTACATTGTCAAAATCCCTTATGCAAGAGTTAACCAGCATCCTCATTCTTTCATCCCTTGCACTGGTAAACTCTGGAACAATCTTCCTTTCTGTATTTCCTCCTGCCAACAACTTGAACTCTTTCAAAAGGAGAATATCGAAACACCTCTCCTCCTGAAATTGATCTCTCATCTGGCCACTCTTTTGAACTTTTTTTTTTATAGGGGCAGTGTTTAGCATTTTATTTCTCATTATTACTTTTTTTTTTTTTTTGCCCTTGAGCTGCCTCCTTTACTGAAAAAAACAGCTTCAATCCCTGACATTGGAAATTTATATTTTTCCCTTTCTGGACTTGATTAATTTTTCATGTGTTTCGTGACAGTGAGATGTCAGGATTAATGATGGGAAGTGCCTTCAACTAGACTTGCATGTGTTGGCCATTATGCTGCTCATTCTGTCCTCTGGAAATATTAATTATGATGATTTTGATAAAGTAGCGAATATGAAGTGGAGTAGGCTACACCTTGAAATGAATACCATGTTTAGGTCTAAAATTGAAACACACCTATAAGTGAATAACATGACACCTTCCTGATGGAATAAGACTAACTCCCACATCCTTTGCAGGGACCAGCCCATCTGGTATTTTTCATGCTGCAAGTCAAGGAGCAGCAGCATCTCAGGGGAAGACAATCCAGGCTTAGAAGAGCCAAAAATTTAACATGCATTGAGTCACTAGGGGATTCATTGATCTACAATGTTACTCTATTACATTATATTTATCTTATTATTACAATAAGGGGTATTTGTGACAGCGTAAAGTTTACACCAAGACAATTTCAATATGTTTTTAATGTTTATAGCACAGCAAAATCTAAAATTATTTTGTATACTCCTTGCAAATTTCTTCAAACATTGATGTTCACAAACTTAATTTCAACTTCAAATTTGTATATTTGAGTTTATTTTATCTCCAATACCTATACTTATATAGAATGATAATTATTTTGGTAGTTGTAAAAATGTTAAAATATACCAACAGATTTTTTTTTTAAACATGTAACAATAATAAGACAACTAGATTCTAGGCAGTGGATTTCAGTATCCATTTCATCTCATAGGAGGGATCTAGTTTCCCAGTGTTCTGAATGTGTGATGGCATACTGGTATAAAGTCTTGAAATGCTTTTGTCATTGCCTCATATTGTAAAACTACATAGAATTTGTTACATTTCATAACCATTGTTACAGTTAGATAGGAAGTTAGAAGTAATACAGATCTTTGTTTGGATTCTTCAATGTGTCCATGGGGTTGGGAAGGGATTTAGTAGGAATTTTTAAATGTGAACCATAAATCTAACTCCACTCACCTGATTTCTGGTGCATTTGTCATGTCAGTTTTTCAGTTTCCAAAAATATGTAGTTTGTCTTTAATCAGTTTGTATTGTTATGTTTTATATACATCTTATGATGTGCTTATGTATCTGTTAATCTGTTAATATTTATCTTATTATTACAATAAGGGGTATTTGTGACAGTGTAAAGTGTACGCCAAGACAATTTTAATATGTTTTTAATGTTTTATAATATAGGAAAATCTAAAATTATTTTGTATACTCCTTGCAAATTACTTCAAATATTGATGTTCACAAACTTAATTGCAACTTCAAATTTATATATTTTATTTCATTTTATCTTCAATACCTGTACTTATATAGAATGATAATTGTTTTGATAGTTGTAAAAATGTTAAAATATACCAACAGATTTTTTTTTTAAACATGTAACAATAATAAGACAACTAGATTCTAGGCAGTGGATTTCAGTATCCATTTCATCTCATAGGAGGGATCTAGTTTCTCAGTGTTCTGAATGTGTGATTGCATACTGGTATAAAGTCTTGAAATGCTTTTGTCATTGCCTCATATTGTAAAACTACATAGAATTTGTTACATTTCATAACCATTGTTACAGTTAGATAGGAAGTTAGAAGTAATGCAGATCTTTGTTTGGAATCTTCAATGTGTCCATGGCGTTGGGAAGGGATTTAGTAGGATTTTTTAAATGTGAACCATAAATCTATATTCCACTCACCTGATTTCTGGTGCATTTGTCATGTCAGTTTTTCAGTTTCCAAAAATGTGCAGTTTGTCTTTAATCAGTTTGTATTGTTCTGTTTTATATACGTCTTATGATGTGCTTAAGTATCTGTTAATATTGGTACATATGTTTTATTTTTGTTATTTGAAATTTTTAGAAATGACCAAAGTCAAAATGGGAGACTTTAGTGAATTATTTTAGTAAATTATACATCACTTGAACATTGTAAATCATTATTTTAAGACTGATATCAGTGCAATAGAGTAAACTATGAATGGTCACCTTCAAGAGGTTTCAAGTTCTTTCTTGCTAATGTAGAAGGAAATACTTGATGTCATGTTACATTTGATATTAGGTATGTATATTATGAAATGAAAAGTCATTGTAAACTTAGAGAGAAAAAATACACCTGTGATAATTCTTGCTATCAAAAGGGCACAAATGAACTTTTTATTTCATTTCAGGAAAAGTCATCCTCGAGGCTTAGAAACTGAAATACTAAAAACAAGAAGTGTAAGAATCCTTAAAAGCAGCACCTACTTGGGAATTTTACTCTAATTATATTTGTCAAAATATATTTGAATGAAATGAGGTCTTACCTACATGAGTTAAAGGCTCATGATGTTGACCTATTAACAGAAGAAACTGCTGGACACTCATTAATCAGTCACATTGTTTTTAATAAACTACCTGTGGCCTTACAGAGAGAGTTGGTTGATAGATTGTCCAATAATTACCCTACTTTAACTGACATTTTTGCCCGTGGTTTAGTGGTCAGCGTGCCTGGTTTCTACTCCGCTGGCCCGGGTTCAAATCCCGGCCCGGGCAGTCGGTGTGCAGCTCACCCAGCTGTTCATCCTCCCACTTGGGCTGGTCGATAAATGGGTACCTGGGGAAACCTGGGGAAGGTAAACTGTGGTAACCCGGATGTAACATTGGCCCTGTGTCCCAGGGTAATGGGCTCCCTCCCACCACAGGCTCAAGGGCCAATATTACGGAGATGAGCATCGAGGCCACGCACTGCTACAGCGTACATATGCCCTCAACTTTACATTTACCTTTAACTGACATTTTTGCCCATAACAACAAGGCCATAAAAACTTTAATTAATACTGCACCGGTCAGGAAAAAGACCTTTGTTAAACCTAACTATAAGCCTTCAAGCAAATATACTAAACATGTAAGTCCTGGTAAAATTAAAGTTGATAAAGAAGGTAAGAGCACAATGCAAAATTTTAAATCCTTTAATAAGCCTCAAATGTCAACTTGTAAGCTTTGTAATTCTATGGGGCATTCTCTGGGACAATGCTCCAAGTTCCCTAAATATGAAGATAATGTTGAAAGACTTAGAGATTTGTCCTTGTGACATGTATAATCTGCTTGCTACAGCAAGCAAAATAAATTAAAGTTTGCATGTCAGTAATGTAAAAAGAAAGAACACACCACTCCTTTGTGTCCCTTGCAGGATAAATCAGACCCTAAATCACAGACCATTGTAAGTTTGTGTCTGGCTCAGAGAAGCCTTGATTCATCTAAGTTGCTTCCTACTGTGACATTGAATTTAAAGAATGGAAAGAAATATAGGAAAGTAAGATGCTTAATAGACACCGGAATCCAAAGGTCTTACATATCGGAAACAGCTGCTAAAGATTTATGCCAAGATGTCAATGAATTACATGCCTTGGAATGTGAAGTAGGCACATACCTTGGCCAAAAGACAAGAGAATTTCAGCGTGTCCACGGGGATAAAACTAGAAAAGTGATTAGTTTATGTCCCTTTGTTAGTGGATAGAACTCTAAATATAACCTTTGAAGTCCCAGGAATGAATGATAATAACTTCAAACACAAGAACATTGGCCTTTCAGATGAGAACTTTTATGAAAAGGAAATCATGAAACAACAATAACTGTGGATACGTTATTGGTTATTGACATCTTCCAGTACATATCCTCATTAACATGGAAGGAACTTCTAGGTGGTTCCTGTCTGATATTAAATAACAAAGCAGCCCCTATGGGCACAGTATCTAATTTTTTGAGCGACAACCAGAGTACATCTTTGATAAAGTCCTTGGAAAAGAGCAGTGAAGTCACTAAGCCCTCAAACCAAAACTATGATCAACCTAGCAATGGATCCTCTTAAGCATACTTTAATTCTTTAGAATTGGAGGATAGTGAGGTTGATAACTGACTAGAACATCTCTTTAGTTTAGAGTCCATGGGCATAAAGAAGGACGACCGAGAATTGGTGTCTTTTAATAAAGACTAAATTGACAAATTTAAAGAACGTATAACTTTCAAGGACGGATATTACAATGTAGAGTTGCCCTGGTATCCTGATAAAATAAAATCAGTTCCTTCAAATATATTTGTTGCTCTAAAAGTATTAGACCGGACAGTGGATCACCTAAAACGAAAAGGCCTCATCAACAAATACCAAGAGGTGTTTGATAAACAATTTAAGGATGGTATAATATAGGAGATTAGAGTAAAACCTTCTCATTATGATAAATATGTTTGGATTCCTCATAGGCCAGTCATTAAAATGGATGAGCAGGTTACAACTAAAATAAGACCTGTCTTCAATTGTTCTTTGAAATCTAATAAATAATTACGCTCGCTTAACGAGGCAGCTTATCCTGGAATAGACTTGATGGGTTCTATCTTAAAATTGCTTTTTTACTTCAGAACAAATAAAACTGTAATGCTCAGTGATATAAAGCAAGCTTTCCTAATGGTCATATTAAAGAATGAAGCTGACCAGAAAAGATTTTGCTTCTTTGGAAGAGAGGAGACAAACTAGTAATTTATCATTATAAAAGTATAGTTTTTGGTTATACTTCGTCTCCTTTCATACTAAACTATGTCATGAAACATCATGCAGAAACATTTCCAGAAGACAAATGCAAGCAAATACTATCTAATATTTTTTTATGTGGACAATTTGCTGGTAACTGGCAATGATCTAACTGAAATTAAAGACTTGTATAAGCTAGCATTTGAAAGAATGAGCCAAAGTGGATTTACATTAAGGTCTTGGAACTTTAATTCAACTGAATTGAGAGACCAAATGGCTTCAGATGGCAGACTAGTAGAGCTTTCTTGTGAAGAGGATAAAGTACTAGGATATAGATACAATATAAACAAAGGATACAATGAGTCTGGCCCCTTGTAAGATTGACTCCGAAGCAGATACTAAAAGAAAAATTCTGTCTCAAACATCCAAGGTATTTGATCCTTTAAACATAGTACTTACTGTCAGTGCTGTCACAATAAGGGGTAGAATCCTAATGAGAAAAATATGGAAGCTAGATGTTGGCTGGGATGAAAAACTACCCAAAGAAATAACTGATGAAATGAAACGTTTGAGCAGAGACTTAGAAATGTTGTCCGAACTTTCCTTCCCCAGACAAGCACTCAACAAGCAAAATACTTATGGACTACATATCTTTTTTGTGATAGCTCAGTAGAGTCCTATGGCTTTAATTGTAGCCTATGCTCTGATTGAAGATAATAAGGCCTCATACCTCTTTTCTAAGGCAAAGGTAGCTCCTCTAAATAAGAGAAATGAGTACAGTATCCCTACTTTAGAATAGATGGCTGTAATTTTAGCTTTTAAATGCTTACCAGTACTGTCAAACCTCACCATATGCGCACATATGGGCGGTCTGAAGGTGCGCAAATAACGAATGAGCAAAAGGCGAACTTAATAACCTATGGGGAAAAATACATATGGGCGGTCACGGTCCAAAAATCCCCCTACCAGCAAAATAAATAAATAAATAAATAAATAAATAAAAAAAAAAAAAAAAGGTCTGCTGGCAGGAAGCACGTCATACTCACGGCCAATCTTCTTTCTTCCACTGTCCACTTTCTTAATCACTTCCACCTGTGCTATGGTCATGATCGGGTTCTTCCGAGGCTTAGGCTTCGATGACGCTGCGTGCAGCATGATGGTGGTGCAAAAGTGAAGCAGAAAACATCGAATAATCGCAGTCACCACGAGACGAGGAGAGGCGATCGGGTTAATGCAGGAAACGACATGTTGTGTACGTTGGCAGTGTTCATCACTGGCGGCAGAGGGCGCGCGGGTGGTAGACAGCTGTAGCTCTCCAGCTGACGCCATTTTGCTGCCAGAACAGCTAGTAAACGTCCTCAGAAGATCAGCGGACGCCATTTTGCTGCAGAACAGCTAGTAAACGTCCTCAGAAGATCAGCGGACGCCATTTTGCTGCAGAACAGCTAGTAAACGTCCTCAGAAGATCAGCGGACGCCATTTTGCTGCCAGAACAGCTAGTAAACGTCCTCAGAAGATCAGCGGACGCCATTTTGCTGCAGAACAGCTAGTAAACGTCCTCAAGATCAACGGACGCCATTTTGCTGCCAGAACAGCTAGTAAACGTCCTTAGAAGATCAGCGGACGCCATTTTGCTGCCAGAACAGCTAGTAAACGTCCTTAGAAGATCAGCGGACGCCATTTTGCTGCCAGAACAGCTAGTAAACGTCCTTAGAAGATCAGCGGACGCCATTTTGCTGCCAGAACAGCTAGTAAACGTCCTTAGAAGATCAGCGGACGCCATTTGGCTGCCAAAACAGCTAGTAAACGTCCTTAGAAGATCAGCGGACGCCATTTTGCTGCCAGCACAGCTAGAAAACGTCCTCAGAAGATCAGCGGACGCCTTTTTGATGCCAGAACAGCTAGTAAACGTCCTCAAGATAAGCGGACGCCTTTTTGCTGCCAGAACAGCTAGTAAACGTCCTTAGAAGATCAGCGGACGCCATTTTGCTGCCAGAACAGCTAGTAAACGTCCTCAAGATAAGCGGACGCCTTTTTGCTGCCAGAACAGCTAGTAAACGTCCTTAGAAGATCAGCGGACGCCATTTTGCTGCCAGAGCAGCTAGTTATAAACGTCCTTAGAAGATCAGCGGACGCCATTTTGCTGCCAGAACAGCCAGTAAACGTCCTCAGAAGTCAACGGACGCCATTTTGCTGCCAGAACAGCTAGTAAACGCCCTCAGAAGTCAACGGACGCCATTTTGCTGACAGAACAGCTAGTAAATGTCCTCAGAAGTCAACGGACGCCATTTTGCTGACAGAACAGCTAGTAAACGCCCTCAGAAGTCAACGGACGCCATTTTGCTGACAGAACAGCCAGTAAATGTCCTCAGAAGTCAACGGACGCCATTTTGCTGACAGAACAGCTAGTAAATGTCCTCAGAAGTCAACGGACGCCATTTTGCTGACAGAACAGCTAGTAAACGTCCTCAGAAGATCAACGGACGTCATTTTGCTGCCAAAACAGCTAGTAAACGTCCTCAGGTCAGTGGACGCCATTTTGCTGCCAGTGGGACGCCGTTATCATAGGAGGGGGGGTCGAGGGGGGGCGAAGCCCCCCTCAGTTAGCTAGGTCGTAAAGTTCAGTTGGAATGATTTAAATATGCTCCCCCACCAGACCACACCGGGGAAGGGGGGGTCCAGGGGGGGCGAAGCCCCCCTTGGTTAGGAGGGGGGGTCGAGGGGGGGCGAAGCCCCCCTCAGTTAGCTAGGTCGTAAAGTTCGGTTGGAATAATTTAAATATGCTCCCCCACCAGAACCCCCCGAATTCTCACGGGTCCCCCAAGAGCCCCCCTTGGTTAAGAGGGGGGTCGAGGGGAGCTTCGCCCCCCCCCCCCTCAGTTAGAGGTTAGGTTATGTAAAGTTGGGTTGGGGTAGTTTAAATATATTCGACATTCGGTTTAGGCCATTGGAATACCCAGCGCGGGACGGAGTGAGGGGGCGGCGGTGGGGTGAAGCAGTAGTTGTAAAGAAATGCCGCGTTTGATGTTTCGAAACTGCGGTCCATTCGAGCAGTAAGTTAGTGTTTGCCAGTCAGTTTAAAGATAGCCACGGTGTGTGCTGGTTGTACGGACAACTAAAGGGAGTTTATTAATCAATTTTATCTGGACGACGAAGAAGTCATGGTGTCCTTCCTTTAGAAGTACGGTGCCCAGACTGTAAACTTCCCTGTATTTATAGGGAGGAGAGGCAGCAGCAGCTGTAGCGCCGCAAAAAACATCAACATATGGCCAGTAAGGTAATGCCGTTGTTGTGGTTTTCATTTCCTGAACTTGGCGAAAGCAACGATTTTCTCGTGTTCTTTATCTTTTTCTGGTGATACAAGTAGTGAATTGAATGATTTTGTACCTCATTTCCGTCGCAGATGTCGGTTAATCTAGCTAACAACTGCTTCTAATATACCGAAAAAATAGCATGGGTACTGCATAGGATACTTCTTTTGCTTCACATTTGAGAAGGTTTTAGGATTAAGATTCGTTTTAGGTCCGTGCCAGTATCTCGACCTACCTTATGAAACATCAGTATCTCTTTATATATCTTTTCTACAAACCTTTAACAGTCATGGAAACGCTTTGAAAACCCAATTCAAGGACTTTTTTTTTACTCTTGAAAATATGGGATAATGTTTACGAAAGCGCGTCGCCTCCTCTGCTGGCCGCGGCGACGCTGCAGCGGGTGTTGCGAGAAATACCTCCTCGCTGAAATAAGTTACATATACATGAGGGGGGGGTACAGGTTAGAAGGGGGGGTCGAGGGGGGTGCAGCCCCCCCGTTAGTAGGTCGTAAAGTTCGGTTGGAGTAGTTTAAATATACTCCCCGACCTTAAGCCCTCTGCGAGCTATTTTGCGGCTGCGGCGGCTGCAGCGTCGCCGCGGCCACCAGAGGAGGCGACGCGCTTTCGTAAACATTATCCCCTATTTTCAAGAGTAAAAAAAAAAGTCCTTGAATTGGATTTTCAAAGCGTTTCCATGACTGTTGAAGGTTTGTAGAAAAGATATATGAAGAGATAGTGATGTTTCATAAAGTAGATTATGAGATACTGGCACGGACCTAATACGAATCTTTACTGGTTTTAGTTCCCGGTCGTACCAATTTACTGCGTAAACGGCTTGATTATGTGGGGGTGCCTGGAAAATTTCTAAGTCCAGTGTTGTTGTATAACACGAGGGCTCTGTGGGTAGACTGAGCCTCTTAGCTGCCTTATACTACACCACAGAAACTAGTTGCTAAGTCAGTAATATCCAAAACGCGCATGGATTATAACGATTTCGGACAAAAAAACGGTCTTTTAGAGTTTTACGTTATTTTTTCTCCATATTAAAGCAACTAATGCCGCAGTTATTTGTATTTTCTGATTTTAAAGGAATACATTCGTAAAATGTTACTACGCGAGGGTGTTTCAGTGCCGGCACCTAACGGCGGATTCCTGAAGTCAGTTGTTTTCAAGCCGCCATAATGGATGGAAGGCCCGACACTCACTCCCTCAAAATATCCGTCTACTTTACCTTTCGGTAAGAGTTAACTGAGTATTTAACCTCTTTATTGGTGTGCATGTAGGTTAACAAAAGGACCGATTACTATCCCAGTACCAGGTCCAACAAAGACACGGGCGTGTCAAGTGTCACATGGTGTGACAAGCACGTGTCAGAAAACAAACGGATATTGTTCACTGCGCGATACTTGTAGTGGAGTTTGAGTAAAATGGAGGCAGGGTCATACGTAGCAGTCGGTAGGTCACTCCCGCGTCAGTTAACAGCAGGAGCGTCAGTTCGATCTGGATGACAGCTGTCACAAATCTGTTTTATTTTGTACCTTAAACTACTTGGTAAAAATGATCTAGCATCAACTTACAAGAAGTGGATGGGTTAACCGTCAGTATTGTACCATTTGTAATTATAAAACATGACATTTCCCAAGAGTTGCTCGACTACGATTGGGATGGTGGGGTGGGGGTTCAACTACACTGACCATCCAATTACAGGCCCTACACTCGTCAACAGACCCGCTGCGGCGGCTGCTACGTTATATAGGAATAGATTACAAGAGTATACGTTAGGGAATTTTCTTTCTTTAGAGACTAGGGATTTTTCCCGATTTTGGGGATTTTTGTAGGGACATTTTGAAAGCCCATTTTTCAGTGATTTAGCCTTCCACCACCAAAACCACTATTCCCTACAGGGATTAATCGAGCTAACGACCACCAAAACCACAGTTCCCTAAAGGGATTAATCGAGCTAACGCCGCCGCCATGGCGCCGGTGCCGCCGCCGCCGGCATCGCTGTACCAAGTCCAGCGGTGCAGCTCTGGTCTCTGGTACCAGGAACCCGCAATTCTCTACCTTATGGATTTTGCAAAATTCAGGAGGAGAGAGCTGTTGATGTTCTTGGTACCAGATCCATGGGGACCAACACATAGCTCGTAGCCAACCCTGTCAGTGCCAGTAGTAGCATTGAAGTCGCCCAGGACAATGAGTGTGTCCCGGAGAGGGCACTGGTCTAATATGGAGTCGTTACCATTATAACGACATGGATAATGTACAGCACTCAGATTTTTTCATGTAAACATGATAGTGGCCATTACAACTCTGATATTTTGCTAGTTTGGTACAGAAAAATGTCAATTTACCTCGCTGGACCCCAGAACGCCGCAGCGCTTGGCTTTGGCAGCGGCTCCAGCAGGGCCACCAGATGGCAGGTCAGTTCAGTGAAGGACCCAATTAGGACCAAACAGCGCGCGCGGCGAGAGCACGGATGCTTGGGGGGGAAGGGGGGGGTCAGAATTGATGGGTAACTATGTCATTATGCGCGTGACTTATATTTTACTCTTATACTTACTATTGTTTAGATGTAATACTGTACTGACTATTTTTGAGATGCAGAATTGGAAATGGAAAGAGGCTCTATTCTTCTTTTTCCATTGTCTTCTAAGCAGGAGAAGGACCTAATAGCCTCACTCTTTCTCCTCCTCCTGCTTTTCCTTTTCATACTCCTCCTCCTCCTCCTCCACCTCCTTCTGTGTGTGTGTGTGTGTGTGTGTGTGTGTGTGTGTGTGTGTGTGTGTGTGTGTGTGTATTTACCTTGTTGTATTTACCTAGTTGTGACATACGGGAAAAGAGCTACGCTCGCGCTGTCCCGTCTCCATATCCGCTCTTATCCAACTTTTCCTTAAAATCATGAATGTTTCTTGCACAAACTACCTCCTCCTCCAGTCTATTCCATAGCTCAATGCTTCTGTTTGGGAAGCTAAACTTTTTCACATCTCGCCTACACGTGGTCGCCCTCAACTTCTTTCCATGTCCTCTCGTTTCTCTCCCGTTCCACACATACAGGTCCTCTCTGTCCAAATGCTCCATCCCGCTCGGCACCTTGTACACCGCTATCAGGTCTCCTCTTTCTCTTCTTCTCTCCAGGGTTGTGATCCCCATGCTTATAAGTCTCATAAGTCTCATAAGTGCTCCTCATAAGTCCGATCTCTAAGTTCCGGTACCATCTTAGTTGCCACTCTCTGCACTCTTTCCAGCTTCCTTATGTTCTTCTTTTCGTGAGGAGACCAGACCATTGCTGCATACTCCAACCTTGCCCTTATCATTGTAACTATTATTTTCTTCATCATCTCCTCGTCCAAATACACAAATGCCGTCCTTATGTTCCTCAGCAAATTCAGAGTTTGTCCCGTTATCCTGTTGATGTGTTTGTCTGGTGACGTGCTCTCTGAGACACACTCCCAAATCTTTTTCTTCCACTCCTCTGCATATTATCTCACTTCCCATCTTATAATCATATTCACATCTTCTATCACTCCTTCCAAACTCCATATTTTTACATTTCCCAAGGTTGAACTCCATCTGCCATGTACCATTCCACTCCCATATTCTATCCAGGTCCCTCTGCAGTGCCTCACAGTCCTTCACATTATTCACTCGTCTCAATAGCTTTGCATCATCTGCAAACAAACTCACATAGCTGGACACTCCGTCCACCATATCATTTATATAAACAGCAAACATTATAGGTGCCAACACCGAACCTTGCGGGACTCCACTCATCACAGCGCACCAGTTGGAAACCCTGTCCCTGATTATCGTCCTCATTTCCTTGTTAGTTAGGAAGTCCTCCAGCCACTTAATCAGTCCATCACCCACTCCACCCCTATTTTTAATTTTCCAAATTAGTCCTCTGTGCGGTACTTTGTCGAATGCCTTTTTTCAAATCCAGGTACACTCCATCCCCCCAGCCTTCTCTCTCTTGTATTAAATCTGTCACCCTTGAGTAATAGCTAACACAACTAGTTGGTGACACAAGATCTCCCTCTCCTGAATCCAAACTGGCAATTCGAGATAATTTTCTCACTTTCTAAGAAATCCGACCACCTGTTTTTAACCAGCTTCTCGCATATCTTCGTAACCACACAAGTGAGTGATAGTGGTTTGTAATTTAATGGGTCTTCTTTCTTGCCTCCCTTAAAAATTGGTACTATGTTAGCTCTCTTAATTCCAATCTTGTGGTACCTTTCCTTCACTCAGGGAGGCGCTCATTATGGAGTGCAGTTTCTCTGCAAGTTGCTCACTACATTCTTTCAAGATCCACCCTGATATTCCATCCGGCCCCGTCGCCTTTCTTATATCCAGCTTGTTCAAGCTTTCCTTGACCTCCTGCACCGTTAACAGTATTTCCTGTATAACCCTTCCTCTTTCCTGTCCCGGTGGTTGTACAAATTCGTCTTCTTTTGTGAAAACTCTATGGAAGCTGTTATTCATCACTTCTGCCATCTCTGATGAGTCATCATATGTAGTTCCATCCATTTTTAGTTCATCGATTGTTTCTCTATTCTTTAATTTGCCGTTCACATGTCTATAGAATAGTTTGGGTTGGTCTTTGCACTTGTCGATTATATCTTTTTCATATTTCCGTTTTTCTTCTCTTCTAATCTATTGTTGTGCTGGAAGCTTCCCCCGGCGACCATAGGCCTCTAGAAGGCTCCCGGAGAAACGAGCAAGGGGGCGGGGAGCAAGGCGAGCCGTCCGCGCCCCGCGGGGCGCGGCCAGGCGCCAGGCGGGAAGTGTTGCCAACTCGCATATATTTGTTGCTACATGTTCTTGTATGATCTAAAATATACTGTAACATTCTAGACTGTACTGTTCTGGATATATATAGGAGAAGAGGGCGAGAGAGGGCAGTCCCAGTCATAGTAAGCTAGTGGTAAGTGAAGAGTCAAAGTGAAGTGTACTACTAAGGAAGAATATTAAACTACAGAAGCTGTGCGAAGTGTTTACATATCTCCCTCCCACGGAGTCTCCTGACGGCGACACGGAACCCAAGTAACACGTCCGGCATAACATTGGCGTCAGGAGTGTAGCCATTTGTTTTTTCGCCATGGAGACTCGTTCCCAAGCTGCCCAGAGGGACGATATGTTGACTGGACTTTTGGAAGCCTTGAGACTACAGGGGGAGAAACAAGAAAGAGCACTCCAAGAACTCAAAGAACAACAAGAAAAAGCACACCAAGAAATCAAAGAACAACGAGAAAGAGCACAGCAACAACAAGAAGGAACACTCCAAGAACTCAAAGAACAACAAGAAAGAGCACAGCAACAACAAGAAAGAGCACAGCAACAACAAGAAGGAACACTCCAAGAATTCAAAGAACAGCTAGAAGATCGCTTCACGGGATTACAGCTACAGTTAAAAGCAGTACAAGATGGAAGTGAATCAGTGCGAAGAGAAATTACTGATGTGACCACGAACTTAGGACAACGCCTGATAGAAGTGGAGAAAGAACACACAAATCTTCAACAAGAGATGGAGGTGGTACGGGAGACGACACACAAAGAAATACTAGAAGTAAGTGGCAGAGTGAAGGCCCTTGAAGACTGCTTGGCTGGAAACGGACAGCCAGTGCCTGCAGGGGCTAGTTGTACCCAAGATGCTTCTCCTACGCAAGTCCGGGGTAGTTTGAGCCCTGTTTCGCCTGAGTTTATCCCCGCAAGAAGTTCCGCCAGCCCCATGGGTCTGCTGGGTTCGCCTGTTAGAAAGAAGCCTCAGGAGTTTGATGGCAAGGTCTCCTGGGAGGCTTACCGCGCTCAGTTTGAGCTGTTGGCAGCTCGTAACGGATGGGATGACCAAGAGTGCGCGGTACAGCTGGCCACTAGCCTCAAAGGGGCGGCGCTGGAGGTCCTTGCTCAGCTCGACAATGCGACAAAGGGCAGCTACAGCGGGCTGGCACAGGCGCTGGAGCAACGATATGGGACCAAGCACCAGAGCGAGCTCTTCAGGGTTAGGTTCAGAACCCGCAACAGGAGGCGCGGCGAGTCTCTTCAGGAACTCGCTCAGGACCTTGAGAGCATGGCGCACAAGGCATACCCAGGTGCCACCCCTGACCTGCTGACGGTTTTGCTGCGTGATCAATTCATCGATGCCCTGGACAGCCCTCAGCTGAAGATACAAGTGAACCAAGCTAAGCCAACATCAATGCAGGAAGCTCTGGCACGTGCCATGGAGTTTGAGTCCTTTGTTAGGTCTAGCTTGTCAAGCTTCAGGGACGACTCGACTTCTGGCTTTAGGGCACGAAAGGGCGCTGTCAGCGACACAGGCAGGTTCCAAGGAACGTGCTGGTACTGCGAGAAGGTTGGGCACAAGGAGAACGAATGCTATAAGAGGAAGAAGGAATATGAAGGTGGCGCTACGAAGAAGCCCAGAGAAGGACCCAAGTGCTGGACCTGTGGAGAAAAGGGGCACTGGAAGAATGAGTGTCGGAAAAATGTGCCCCCAACGAGGGACCACCACTCAGGAAACTAAGAAGGACTGGTTCACGGGGGCAACGACCAGTCTGTCCTGTACATGCCCCGAAGATATCAACGTGCAAGAGAACCACCATAACGAGCTGCCAAGTGGAGGGCAAGGTTGACGGAGTGTTGTGGCCTGTGGTCGTCGACACAGGCTCGGAACGCACATTGGTGCGGCCTGACGTGGTGAGTCATCGTCGGCTTCCTAAGACGCCGCATCGACTGTGCGGAGTCACAGGACACTACGCAGAGCTCAGAGGCCCAGTGGACGTGAAGTTTGAGCTCGGAGGAAAGGAAGAGTTCCTCTCTGTGTACGTGGCCGACATGGATGACCCCTGCATCATAGGTATGGATTATCTTGTCTCCCACAGGTGCGAGCTGGATTTCCGCGCTAAGCAGCTGACTGTACGAGGAAGGAGGGTGCCACTGACGACTGTGAACAAGGAGGGCCTGCCAGTGACGGTCAAGCGCATCACCATTATTCCTCCGAGGTCGGAGATGCTGTTACCCTGTCAAATTACGGGTGCCCCCCCGGCTAGCCTGTGTGTGGTAGAGAGTGGAAGTCGATGCCCGGTAGAAAACGGGGTGATTGTAGGCAGTACTTTGGTAGACCCTGCTACAGCGGAAGTGCCTGTCGTCGTGGCCAATGTCTCCTTCAGCCCAAAGAAAATAAAACAAGGGACCATGGTGGGGTTGTGCCAAGAGATCGACCAGAAACCAATAACCTGTGTCTGCAGGAGAACCCTGACGAAGCCCCAGGAGGAGCTGCCTGACTACCTGCGCGACCTGTTTGACAGGAGCTCCAAGTGTCTAGAGGAACCCCAAGTGGAACAGCTCAGGGAGCTTCTCGTGAGGAATGCAGATGTGTTTTCCACAGGAGACCTGGACTTGGGGTGTACGGACCTGGTAGAGCACCACATCGACACAGGCAGCCACCGCCCAGTGAAGCAAGCTCCTCGAAGGATGGCACCAGCCCGTCGCAAGGAGATGGATGAGGTGATGGATGATCTCCGGCAACAGGGGTTAATCGAGCGGTCCAGCAGCCCGTGGGCGTCTGCTGTAGTGCTCGTCAGGAAAAAGGACGGTTCCCTCAGGTGCTGCGTGGACTACCGAGCCCTCAACGATCTCACCATCAAGGATTCATACCCACTCCCACGGATCGACGACACGCTCGACGCTTTGGTGGGCTCCAAGTGGTTTTCAACACTGGATATGAAGTCTGGGGATCACCAAGTCAAAATGGCGGAACAGGACAAAGAGAAAACAGCCTTCTCCTACGGTCAAGGCCTGTGGCAGTTTAAGGTCATGCCCTTTGGCCTGTGCAACGCGCCGGCCACGTTCGAGCGGCTGATGGAGAGAGTGCTGGAGGGACTTCACTGGAAGACGGCACTCATCTACCTCGACGACGTGATTGTCTTTGGCCAGACCTTCGAGCAGGAGATGGAAAGGCTATCAGAGGTTTTCGCCCGGTTTAGAGCTGCACACCTTAAGCTCAGCCCGAAGAAATGCTGTCTGTTCCAAAAGGAGGTCCAATACTTGGGACACATCGTGAGCGAGGCTGGAGTACGCACTGATCCTGAGAAGGTGGCTGCGGTAAGGGACTGGCCGACACCCACCAACGTGAAGGAGCTGCGGAGCTTCCTCGGGTTGTGATCATACTACCGCAGGTTTGTGAAAGGCTTCGCTACGATTGCTGCACCACTGCACCTCCTGACGAAGAAGGGGCGCAAGTTTGAGTGGACAGCGGAAACTCAGGTTGCCTTTGAGAAGCTCAAGGAGGCCCTCATCAGCTCGCCCGTACTCACCTACCCAGACCCCTCTAAGCCTTTTATACTGGATTGTGATGCCAGTGATGAGGGGATTGGTGGAGTGCTGTCCCAGGCATGTGCCGACATGGAACGGATTGTGGCCTACTTCAGCAAGAAGCTCACCCCAGCCGAGAAAAACTATTGCGTGACCCGGAAAGAACTCCTGGCAGTAGTCAAGAGCCTTGACTTTTTCCATGCTTACCTGTACGGTGCAACTTTCACCATCCGCACGGATCACGCTGCATTGCGGTGGTTGAAGTCACTGAAAAACCCTGAGGGCCAGCTTGCTCGCTGGATAGGTAAACTAGAGCAGCATCACTACACTATTGTGCATCGATCTGGGCTAACACACGGTAACGCGGACAGCTTGGGCCGGCGCCCCTGCCTACCTGAGTGTCAACATTGCCTCCAGAGGGAAAGCGTCCAGAATATGTGCCGCCGCACTACAGTGGAACAGACAGCGGAGGTGCCATGGGAAGACTTGGGAAAACTGCAGCGGGAGGACCGAGATTTGAGACCAATTATGGAGTGGCTGAGTCAATCGTCAACGCGACCTGGGTGGGAAGTAATCTCGAGAGAAAGCCCTACCACCAAGAATTACTGGACTCAGTGGGACACTCTTCGGATGGACAACGGGGTGTTGCAGCGACGCTGGGTCTCTCATGATGGTCTTGACCACTACTGGTCCACGGTGCTACCTGTGAAGTCCCGGGAAGGCGTCTTGAAAGAAATGCACGACAGCATCACCAGCGGACACCTTGGGGTAAAGAAGACACTGAGTCGCCTGCGCCAAAGGTTCTATTGGGTTGGCATGAGGAAGGACGTGGAAGAATGGTGTCACGCGTGTGAGGTGTGCTGTGCAAAGAAGGGCCCCAAGAAGCGTCACCGTACCCCATTGCAACTATACCAGGTTGGAGCCCCCATGGAACGGGTGGCAGTGGATATAGCAGGACCCTTGCCTCTGACGACGAACGGAAATAGGTACATCTGCGTCACAATGGATTACTTCACCAAGTGGCCGGAAGCCTACGCCATCCCTGACCAGGAAGCCACTACCATCGCCAAGGTTTTGGTGGAGGAGTTCTTCTGTCGCTTCGGTGTGCCTAACGAGCTCCATTCCGACCAGGGAAGGAATTTTGAGTCAACAGTCCTTGCTGAGTGCTGCAAGCTCCTGGGTATCAAGAAGACCCGGACCACCCCTCTGCACCCACAGTCAGATGGAATGGTGGAGAGGTTTAATTGGACGTTGGGCCAGGAGTTGGCCAAGCAGTGCAACAATGATCAATCTTCATGGGATCAGAAGCTGCCTGCGCTTCTCATGGCCTACAGGTCTGCCTCCCACGAGACTACGGGGTATTCACCGGCAAAGCTGATGTTTGGACGTGAGCTGCGATTGCCGGTGGACCTACTGACAGGAAGGCCTCCTGGGGAAAGCCTTCCAAGGGACGCCTCCAGTTTTGCCCGTCAACTAGAGGAACGGCTGGAAGAGGTGCACCATCAAGTCCGAGGTGCCTTGAAGTTCTCCGGGGAGGCCATGAAGCGCGGTTACAATATGAGGGCAAGCCACGTTGACTTCAAGGAAGGAGACCGAGTCTGGCTTTACAACCCGCAGAGGAAGAAAGGACAGTCTCCGAAGTTACAGAGCCCCTGGGAAGGCCCTTACACTGTGCTAGAACGCCTCTCCGACGTGACTTACCGAATCCGGAGAACGGAAAGGACCAAGCCGAAAATTGTCCACGTCAACCGCCTATGGAGGTACCACGGTCCGGGAAACTACACCTGGAACAGCTACAGACACTCAGCAGCCGACGAAAACGCAGGGGACGTCCAGGACCGAGAGGAGGTCGACGACGACGTAGGCCTTCTGGACCTTTCAGCCGAGGGAAATAACCTCCCGGCTTCGGCAGATGTTCCAGGGACACCCCAAGAAGCGGACGACGACGAGGCGCGCCAGGAGACAGACGTGCAGGAGGCACCGAGCAGAAGACAAAGACAACGCAGGCGTCCACAGCGATACGACGATTATTATGTTTTTGATTAATTCTCTTACGTTTGTATATAGTTAAGTGTGTGATCGGGACTATCACAATTAAGAGGGGGGGATAGTGTTGTGCTGGAAGCTTCCCCCGGCGACCATAGGCCTCTAGAAGGCTCCCGGAGAAACGAGCAAGGGGGCGGGGAGCAAGGCGAGCTGTCCGCGCCCCGCGGGGCGCGGCCAGGCGCCAGGCGGGAAGTGTTGCCAACTCGCATATATTTGTTGCTACATGTTCTTGTATGATCTAAAATATACTGTAACATTCTAGACTGTACTGTTCTGGATATATATAGGAGAAGAGGGCGAGAGAGGGCAGTCCCAGTCATAGTAAGCTAGTGGTAAGTGAAGAGTCAAAGTGAAGTGTACTACTAAGGAAGAATATTAAACTACAGAAGCTGTGCGAAGTGTTTACATATCTCCCTCCCACGGAGTCTCCTGACGGCGACACGGAACCCAAGTAACACGTCCGGCATAACACTATGTATATTCATTCCTTGCTTGTTTGAAATCATTCCACGAGTTGATTCTTCTTCGTGTCCTCCATCCTTTCCAAGCTTCCTCCTTTCTCTTTCTAGCTGCTTCGCATCTTCTGTTAAACCACTCCTTTTAACCAACATCCCTTTTGGTTACCTTAGGGACATACCTATTTTCGGCTTCCTCGTATTGCTTTAAAAACTCATCCCACTTATCCTGTGTACTTTTGGGTTTGTACAGCCCACTCCAATTTGCATTTTCAAAAAGAGTTCTCATACTAACAAAGTCTGCCTTATAGTAGTTGCTTCTCCCAATTTTGTGATCCTCTTTTCGGTCAATCGTTCTCTTTTCTGATTGATTGATTGATAGTTTATTGTTGCAGGTAAACAACATTACTTCAAATTCCACAACCGCATGGTCGCTCTTAATTGCTATTGGACAATCTCCTTTAAGATTTTCTATTATTTCCGGTCCCTTGCTAAATACCTTGCTATTAACTTTTACTTTTAATAATAGCATCTTCCATTTGACACAAAACCCGGAACCCAGGTTCGGGGATAAACCCAGACCCAGGTCCGGGTTTTCGCGCCGTAAATGGAACGCATTTAGGCGGATATGTAAACAAACATTCTTCCTCTTCTTCTTTTGACCTGTCATCCTCCTCTCGGGCGTCTCTCCTGTTTATTCACACACTTTTCCTTTCAATTGTGCTGTGTAGCTTTATTTTTCTTCACTGCAATATACTATCACACTTTACTTTTCAGTTTGTTGCTGGAATAACTTTCTGACATTGCTTATCCCTGCACTTATTCAAGCATTTGTGCCCTTTTTTCCCAGCACTGCATCTCCAGCCAACACGTACCGTGCGATGGCCCCGTTGTCCTCCTCTAGCCTCTTAGCCCACTCCTCTCTGCCTCTCAGTTGCTGCATTCAACTATTAGGTGTTCCACTGATTCTTTCTCCCCTGTCCTACAGTTACAGTTTTGGTTTCCCCCTTCCCTATTCCTGCCATTTAGCTGCGGGGTTCTCGTTCTTGCTTTAAACATCAGCTTGCTCCCCCAGTCTCCTACATGCCAGTCTACTCCCTCTAGCTTGTCTTGCTGTACCATCTTAATGTCGACTCTATTACTCTAAAATTCATAGGCCCAGCCTAGGCAGATGGCACACCACCTGTTCATCTTCCCTCTTTTTTTTTTTTTTTTTACAACAAAGAAGGCAGCTCAAGGGCACAAAAAAAGAAAACTAATAAAAAAAGCCCACTACTCGCTGCTCCCAAAAAATAATTAAAAGAGGTGGCCGAAAGAAAGATCAATTTCGGGAGGAGAGGTGTCCTGATACCCTATCAGGCTGATGGATAAATGGGTTTTCCGGGAAAGCAAACTCTTTCAACTTAGACATTAGATACTTGCCTGTGTCCCAGGGTAATAGGTTCTCACTTGACGCAGGCTTAAGGGCCAGAGACAAATAAGCGCTGATGAACAACACACTTGTGAGACCAACACTAGCATGCTGCTCCACAGTGTGGGATCCTTACACACACACACAAACATTTATAAGTTAGCACTAATCAACACCAAGGTGGCTCAGTTCATTATAAACAGTGAACTTGAACACCAGGCATCATAACACAGATCAAACAACAGATTAATATGTAACCTCTTCACATGTGCAGACAAGCACACACTTAAAATTCTGTACAAGATCACATACACTTACATTGACATTGACCCACACACATACTTACAGGACGCAAACAGTCAGCGTACTCGTAACACACTCAGCCAAAAATACCAAACATATCACACAAACACTGACACATGTACGGACTCATACTTTCCACGCACCACATGTGACTGGAACAGCCTCCCCCTACAGACTCATTCAGAAAACAAATACACACTCACTTGTCACAACACACCAAGACTAACTAGTAGTACACCTATTCATTTCCCTTCCCTACACACTCGGCACCCCAGTTCCCCCAGCAGCCAACACAAATATCCGTGTTATGCACCTGTACTGGTGCCCTGTGCATTACTTGTCAAGATCAAGACAACACACAGCTTATCAAATGCCTCCAACCTTACCTAATGATAACACTGCTGAACTATAACTCCCTCATTCACTCAGCACAAATAGGGTCATGAAAATCAAGATCAATTGTATCCTCCGCTATAAGAAAATAAAGCAAAACAACTGTACAAATGCATGTATTTAACTATTAAAAACATTGAGCACAATTATCAACAGGTACAATTTTTTTTGTTTTTTCTTATTACACAGATTAATCAAGAAAGAAACTGAATTTCAAGACATTGCTGGGTTCCCAGGTGTGATTGGGGACATTGATGGAACACGTTGAGACTCAAAATTAAAAAATACATGAAACTATTAATAATGATTATCATAACTGGGTACATGTTAACTTTACAGTTTTGACTCACTCTAAGATCAGAAGAAACTAATAATGACACCTACAAAGTTTGTGACTTGAGCAAGTTGATAAATCCTGCCAGGAGGTACTCAGGATGAAAGGGGGCCCTGCATGGAGACTTGTCCGGAGGGACCCTCGGACTTGGCGTTGTAGGGTGGGTGAGGCGACACCCCCCCCAGCATATGCCACCTTTGATAGATGACTGTATATTGATAATCCAAATTGGATACTTTCTCCAACAATTGGAATACTATTCATGCCTTCAAATTATACCTCGGCAACAAAAATATGATGGAATAGTGTGACTTAGTGTTATTTGGGTCACTGATATCACAAAAAAATACCAGTTAGGTTAGATTATCAATGAGTGAAGCAGTAACAATTCAATATATTTAAATGGTAATCAATTGGGCAAAACTTAAGAATAATCACTCCAAACCAATATTCGTAGTAATTTAGCACATGAAAGAATTATTATTATAATGTATTTTCGTATACGTTTTACCTTGGGGAGGGGCCAGGGGGGCAAGCCTCTTTAATTATAGAGTTAGGTGGCTCGGATTTTTTTAAGTCCATTGTTATTGTTTCACAACCGCCTCTATACACAGACTGAGCCTCATACCTGCCTTGCAGTGCACCCTACAAACTAGTTCCTAAGTCAGTGCGCGCAGGTCGTAAAGTTCAGTTGGAGTAGTTTAAATATATTTGACATGTGACGTGGCCCGTCAAAACTTACGCGCTGCGGGACGGATTGGGAGGGTGGCGGTGGGGGGAGGGGGAGGGGGGGGGGCAGTATGCCCACCATCTGATGACACGCCTGACACTCGTCAACAGATTGAATGCTAGGTCATATTGGAATAGACTACAAGAGTATGCGTTAGGGACTTTCCTTACTTTCGAGACGGGAATTTTTCCTGATTTAGGGATTTTTCTAGGGAAATTTTGGAGGGCCATTTTTCAGTGATATGGGCTCCCCCCCCCAAATACCCCGGTTCCCCACAGGTCCCCAGGTTTGTCTTCGGGGGTAGGGGGGGATGTGGTGGTGGAGGGGGTGGAGTGGTAATTCTTGAGATTTACCACTAGGCCTGATAAGGGAGTCTCCCATAACCCACTTGGCGAATGGGGTACCTCTTTGGCCGACTCGGTAAGGAGTGGCTCTCCCGTCATGCTGGTCGCGGGTTCAAGATAAGTACAAGATAACTAATAATGCGGCTATAGGTCCAAATAGGTTGAGTTTCCTAAATGACGAGTTTTGTTTAAAATTATATTCCATCATATTTTTGTTGCCGAGGTATAATTTCAAGGCATGAATAGTATTTCAATTGTTGTAGAAAGTATCCAATTTGGATTATCAATATACAGTCATCTATCAAAGGTGGCATATGCTGGGGGGGGTGTCGCCTCACCCACCCTACAACGCCAAGTCCGAGGGTCCCTCCGGACAAGTCTCCATGCAGGGCCCCCTTTCATCCTGAGTACCTCCTGGCAGGATTTATCAACTTGCTCAAGTCACAAACTCTGTAGGTGTCATTATTAGTTTCTTCTGATCTTAGAGTGAGTCAAAACTGTAAAGTTAACATGTACCCAGTTATGATAATCATTATTAATAGTTTTGTGTATTTTTTAATTTCGAGTCAACGTGTTCCATCAATGTCCCCAATCACACCTGGGAACCCAGCAATGTCTTGAAATTCAGTTTCTTTCTTGATTAATCTGTGTAATAAGAAAAAAAAACAATTTTTGTACCTGTTGATAATTGTGCTCAATGTTTTTATTAGTTAAATAAAAACATTTGTACAGTTGTTTTGCTTTATTTTCTTATGCCGGAGGATAGAATTAATCTTGATTTTCACGACCCTATTTGTGCTGAGTGAATGAGAGAGTTATAGTTCAGCAGTGTTGGAGGTAGGGTTGGAGGCATTTGATAAGCTGTGTGTTGTCTTGATCTTGACAAGTAATGCACAGGGCACCAGTACAGGTGCGTAACACGGATATTTGTGTTGGCTGCTGGGGGAACTGGGGTGCCGAGTGTGTAGGGAAGGGAAATGAATAGGTGTACTACTAGTTAGTCTTGGTGTGTTGTGACAAGTGAGTATGTATTTGTTTTCTGAATGAGTCTATTGTACCACAGTCTAAAGTCTGTAGGGGGAGGCTGTTCCAGTCACGTGTGGTACGTGGAAAGTATGAGTCCGTACATGTGTCAGTGTTTGTGTGATACGATTGGTATTTTTGGCTGAGTGTGTACGCAACGCTGACTGTTTGCGTCCTGTAAGTATGTGTGTGGGTCAATGTCAATGTAAGTGTATGTGATCTTGTACAGAATTTTAAGTGTGTGCTTGTCTGCACATGTGAAGAGGTTACATATTAATCTGTTGTTTGATCTGTGTTATGATGCCTGGTGTTCAAGCTCATTGTTTATAATGAACCGAGCCACCTTGGTGTTGATTAGTGCTAACTTATAAATGTTTGTGTGTGTGTGTAAGGATCCCACACCGTGGAACAGCATGCTAGTGTTGGTCTCACAAGTGTGTTGTTCATCAGCGCTTATTTGTCTCTGGCCCTTAAGCCTGCGTCAAGTGAGAACCTATTACC